>NW_020956588.1:0-113550 GCF_003031625.1 Empidonax traillii
GTGATCCCCTGCCTCGAGAGGACAGGGGGGTGCCCGGGTGGCAGCTGCCGGCAAATACAGTGAGAATCATCACTGGCCTTCACAAAATGACCTGAAAGAAAAAATGGATATTTTTCCTGGGGCTGTGTGGGTTAAAGAAGGGGAAAATGGTTGGGCTGATTATTAGAAAGGTCTTTCCAACAGTAAGGAAATGCTGGACTAGGCTGCCTGGAGATCTCACCAACACCTATCTTGGGGCACTTAGGACCAGTTCAGCAATACCTGTCCAGAAAGGCACAGGTACAGGCAGTCATCCCCCCTAACAGTCTCACAGTTCAGCAGCAGACCAGAGCATTCTCTTACTACCCGATTTCTGCACAATTTCTTTCTCTTTCACTATGAACTTTACAGAACTTTTTTGCTGGGAGTCAAAAGACTGCCGAGTGCCTTCAGCTGTTTCTATCATCCCCTGTTTCCCTGCCCCAGCTGTGTTTTCCTGAAGGCTGCAGCTCCTGTGGAACTCCTCTGCTTCAGTGGCTTCATGGCTGCTTGTCCTGAGTTTGCTCCCTGGCAGGATCTAGCTCAGAGGGGCTGGAGGAACACTGCAACTTGCACTGCCCTGCAGCCAGTGCCAACTGCAGCTGGCACCAGCATTTCATGGGGAGAGCAGCAGAGGAAACACCCTGGGGCCACCTCTGAGCAAGGCTCCTATCCTGTGGTTAGCCCTGCTTGTGTTTTACTCGTGGGACTGAAAATTTCAGCTTTGGGATTGCTCAGAAAAAACCCCAAATGCAGAAGTGGGAGGCTGCACACCCATGGTTGCTCCAGGGGAAGGAGAAGGAAAACCCAAGCTTGGGTGCAAAGCAGAAATCCTGCTTTGAATTGCCAATAGTGACCAAATCCTGCCCTGTCCTTCTCCTCTAGGACTGTCAGAAACAGCTCCCAGGCCTTGAAGCCAGCTCTGCAAGCAGACCTGGGGCTGAGCAAATCAGGACAACAGTCTTGCTCACTCTACAATACTCCCAAGGGCCCAGGAAAGAGATGGATTTTGCAGCCTAGGGTCTCCCAGGACAGGATGGCAGGGCTGGGAAGATCCAGAAATGAGTTGCCAAAGGGCCCTAGAAGAAAGCTGGAGAGGGACTTACAATGCATGCAGTGATAAGACAAGCAGGAATGTCTTTAAACTGAGAGTAAGTTTAGATTAGGTGTTAGAAAGGAATTTTTCACTATGAGAACAGTGAGGCACTGAAACAGGTTGCCCACAGAACCTGTGGATGCCCCATCCCTGGAAGTTTTCAAAGGCAGGTTGGATGGGACTTTGAGTAACCTGGTGTAGTGAAAGGTGTCTCTGCCTGTGGCAGGGGGGGTTGGAAATAGATGATCCTAAGGTCTCTTCCTACCCAAACCATTCTGGGATTCTTTGATATGATTCCACCTGCAGAAGAAACCACTGGGTTGGAATTTTTCACCCAAGCTGGCTGTATCCATGTTTCACATTTCTTTATCACTTGCCTTGGCCAGGAGGCCACATCTCCTGCCCATGCTCTTTTCTGACAGCTCCCCTCTGGCACTCACCTCAAATCCAGGAGTGCTTTCTGGCACTCCTGCAGACTGTGAGCATCAGGGTAGTGCCCCCTTGGGCTGCACAGACACCCAATGCCTCTGCTGCTGGGGGCATCATCTGCTTGTTCTCTTACCCAACAAGTAATAAGTAGCAATACCAATATCAATAATAACAGCAACAACAACTGCAACGCTTCCCCTCCAAATGCCAGAATAATCCTATGTTGTATTTATGAGAAAAAAAAAGTAAAATTAAGAATTCAGATGTCTTCTTCAAACACAGATCATGAGAGAACTGGAAACTGGAACAGATATCCTTAATCCTACTGCTCAGCTCAGCCACTGTGTAAAGAAGTTAGAGAATATCTACAGAGCTATCTCTAGGAAGTGTTGTCCCTCTCAAGAGGAAAGTGGTAAGAAGCAGAACTGAAGGAGCTGTAGTCACCCCCATGGTTAATGTCATGTCCAGCATGGATAGTGAGGGCTGATTGTCTGGCAGAGCAGAAATAAGAGCAGCCAATGCCTGCCATTACCCCAGGGTTGCGTTTCCCTCTTTTCTTGAAGGAGCATGATGCCAAGAGCAATGGAAGAGGTCTCTCCTCCACAAAATTAGTTGTGTCTGATTTCCAGAAAATCAATCAAATGGGACAAAACTAAAGCAAACAGATCAATCTGCAGAGACTTTTCTCAGTCTTTCATAAGGGAAAAAAAAAAAAAAGGAACAATCCCTTCCCTTAAAAAAAATCAACCCACCGATGTCATCTGCCAGCACTGTTATTTCCACTCCTGGTGGGGAGGCAGACTGGTGCTGCTCCCAGATTTTCTGTGAATGGTCTGGGAAGCAAAGCAATTAGGCAGAAAATAATAAACCATTCATCCAAACACAACAGCCAGCAGAAGTGTAGTTGTAAACAAGTCAAGCTTTCTTATCTCCTCACTGCTTTGAGCACTCAGTGGTTTTGTGAAAAAGCTGTGAGCAGTGGGAGGTGTGGTGCCCACCCAGTCCCTCACTCAGCCCCACACCAGGGGCTGCCCCCAGGGCAGGTTCTGTGCCTGTTAAGAAGCACAAGGTGGTATTTACCCACCTAAGGAGTCATTTGTGTCTGCAAATATTAAAAATTCTAAAATTCTCCAATATTCATAAGGAGTTTTTGTACTTGTAGCCTCCAAGAAGAATTTGTCTGATACTGGTGCGTCAGGCCAGTTTGCAAACCACCTTAGATTCCCAGTCCTTGCTGGTGCAGTGCCTGTGTCACCTTCACACTGTTAATAAGCTCTTCCTTGTCATGACTCTGGGAGTGGTAAAACCGACCTTCTTCTCAGGTCTTGCACAAATGTTCCCTAAACACTCTGGTGCAGCAGGCTGAAGCTGGGAGGCAGAGGAGAATCAAGGGGGATCCTGCCAGGACCCAAAACTTCCTGATGGCCAAGGCTGCACTGGAAGCAAGGAAGGCTGCATCCTTCCTTGGTCCTGCTGCTCAGCAGGAGGAGGGAGAGACCTGACACTGCCAGGCGGATGCAGGTTTGTCCAGAGAGGAGCCATCCAGGTATGACGGCTGCACCTCCAAAGGGTTCACTTGTATCAGTACAACTTCCCAAGGGATAACAAATCTGTTGTTATCTGCCACATTGTTTCCACTGATTGAGTGTTTTGGTGGAAAAGCTGCATTTTTCATAGAAATGCCACCTCTTTGGCAAAAAAAGTACGATGCTTGCTGAGAAGTCAGTTTTCAGGCAAAAATATTGCATTGGGAGAGAAAACTCTCCCATGTGAGCAGTCCAACTACCCCTACCTGAGCCATACAGCCTTGGACCTGGGGCAGCCATGGGAGTGAAACAGAGGTACCACTACAGATGCATCCCCTCAAAGAAATGGTTGACCAAATGGTAGAGGACAGGACAGGAAGGAAAAAATAAACGCAGTTTTGTAATATCCAAAAGAAAGACAGAACAAATTTAAAGGGAAAAAAAAAAAAAAAAGAGAGAGAGAGGGAGAGACTCTCCATTTATGAACTTTAAGAGAAGTGATGGGCAAGGGATGAGAGGAGGAAGAGCTGTGCTACTCAGGTGTATGACACTGAATAGGCTTTTTAGAAGCCTGCCACAGCCTCTCCTAGGCACATGTCTTAAGATACAACAATAATTTTGTTTAGTTTGGCACTTTCACTGCACCTGACAAGCAGGCATCTAGAAAGGCTCTTTTGATTTTTGCTCCATAAACACAGGCTTCACAGGAGGAAATTTCTGTGTGATGATAATCAAAAAAGCAGATGCCAGAAGAGGCTGCTTCAGGGAAGAGTTAACTCTTTGACCACTGGGGCTGACTGTCCCTCTGGCATCAGATCTCGGGGGCACACATCTGAGCAACTTGGGAAAAAGCACCACGAGTTTGGTATGCTCATTTTTCAAGTTCTGTACAATTTATTGTCAAATAAATAAAGTCTTTGCTGAAGTTTTTGTGGTTTTTGTTTTTTTTTTCTGTGAGCAAATAAAATATAAAACATGATTTTGAGTGAAAAGCCTGAAGCCAAACAGTGACGGATACCTTTTTACCACCATCAATCATGTGGAAGAGCTGTTTGGAGACTGCTGTCTCTAAATAACATCCCATGTGTTTGAGAAGTGATCTATACAACCATTCCATCTGTCTTTGGGAAGACAAAAGCCTTCAGATCAATCTCCTTACAGATTTCTTCATCTGCATCTCCTCACCTGATGATGGGAAACCTGGGATACAAATCTCTTCTGGCTCTTTTAAAACACTTCATTGCAGAGTTGGCAGTGCCATATGATGAAACCTGACAATAATGTTTTTTATTTATTATTTATTACTTTATTTGCTTACTTATTTATTATGGTTGGCCCTTCTTAGCTTTTGGAATTATTGGGACATGCATGGATTTCCTGGCTGAGCCAGGGGACTTTTTCCCCTTTTTAATGCACAGATGTATAGACCTTCCACCTCTCCCAAACCCCTTAGGGCATTGTCTGCTCATGAATGATGGCATGGACCACATGGACATTTGCTGAGTGCCCAGTCTTCTCATCCCATATAGCACAAGAAGATAGAAGCACAAGTCTGTAAGCAGGTGGCCCTTATCTCCATCCTTCTCTGAGCAAGGGCATGTGGCTGACTGAGGTGGTCCTGGCCTCTCCCAGGACTGCCCTCTCCCTCTCTGTTACCCTGGTAATACAGATTCTGTCCCATTAAAGGTTGCTGTCCCTTCTCTCTCCCAGGCAGTCTTGAAGCTTCTTGCTTCTCTCCTTGGGCCATAGACAGCATCACCAGAAGTATTCCATCATCTTCCATTGATCTGTGTAGGACAACCAAAGGGCTAAGCAGGCAGAAATGGATAGTCCAGTACATTTGGGTGGGCCTGCTGAGTGATGTTGATTCCCCAGCTCTAATTCAGCTTCCCCTGATTTGAACTGTTGTTCTTTATTCCCAAATTATATTCCAGCTGACGTTCACCACAGGTGATTGGGAGCCCATCGTGACCTCAGAAGAGATGCCAGAGACAAAGCTTCCTGTGTCAGCTCGGGATTGTCTTTCTCAGCCTTACCAGGACAAGCTAATGGAGGAGTCTCAGGAGCTTTGCTTTTCCTACAAGACCCGTTCTGCCTAATTTGCACGTGTGCAGGCTGGAGTAGGGCCCTCAGACACCCTCCTCTGAGAGCATGTGCTGCCCTGGTTCCTTTGTGCCCTGTGGCTTATGGGAGCTGCCCCCCTGTGCCCTGCAGCAGAGAGGGCTGAACAGAGCTGTCCCAAAGGCCGAGCACTTCATGCTAATTGAATTAATGTCTTCCGTTAAGGTCCCTGGGTAGTAAAGTGCTAATTTTCTTCCCGAGCCTGAGGACCAATTTTCCAAAGCAAGGAGAACACCGATGCAATGTGAGCCCCTCACAAACTACGTCTGGTGTCTTACCTGGGTCCTCACTGCCAGTGACCTGAGACACGTTTAGCAGACACCTACTCTGACATCTGTAGATTCTGACCATCTGGCCATCAGCAGAGACTGAAGCCTCAGCCATCACTGTAAAGACATTTTTCTGCTCAATGTAGAGAATCACACCCTTAAGCAAGAAGGATGTTGCAGGCTTTTGCCATGTCACATTGTGTACAGAGATTTAGTGTGACTGTAAACAAGGATTTACTCTTGCTGTACTGCAGATGAACCACAAAACAGCTAATGGGTTCGTCAGCTCTGCAGGTACTGGGTCTGCACAAAAATTAGGCCTGCAGCTTTCCCTATAGCACCGATGTGCTGCCATGCTGTGAAAAAATCAGATCTGTTCACAGCTGCTTCATGCCAAAAAATATTGTACCTTTGACAAGACTAGAACAAAAACCAAGATGGATGGCTTGAGACAAAATCACTTAAAGGTGTCTTCTTGTCTCCTTGAGTCTATATCACACAAAGGAGTTACAATAAGTACAAGATTAAGTACTATCAAGACTCTAAAAGCAAGCTGTGTGTAGTAGTGCCCCTGAACAAGACAACGCCTGGGATGAAGGCTCTTAGAGGAGATAATCTCGGTCTCTTCTCCTCTGTGCACACACAAAACAACAATCTCATCATTCTGATGTCATGGCACGTCCAACAGATGAAAAAAAGCAACTAAACCCCCCGCAAATCTCACAGACACATCAGAGGAGTGCAGCCAGTGGAGGAAGCCAGCACACATATTACATCAGCCTGCATCGGGTTGCTATGCGACCAGGAAATCTGCACGTGTTGCCATGACGATGTCACTTCATCATCATTCAGTGCACAGTTCAAAGGAGTGCAGCGAGTCCTCACTGTGCACATACTGGGACACAAAGATGTGGGATCAAGCAAGAGCCTCGCAGTGTGGTGGGCATGGGGGGTGCTGCTGTCAGAGCCTCTCACTTGGGCAAAGCACACAGGGGTGCTGGGAGAGGTCTTTAACCTTTTCCTCATAACACTTCATGGTTCAGCACTTTCCCCTGGCATTTCTCAGCTGATGCCATGTCTGTGAAAGCCCTGGGCAGCATACAGATGGGCAACCCATTCTGTGTGAGGTGGCAGCATCCTCCTCCCCTCGCCACTCCCAGGGAATAACAACAGCCAGGGGAGGATCATAAGGGAGAGTAAATATTCCAGCTGGGAAGAGAGGGAGCTGCTTGTGTGTGGCTGAAAACACAATGCTGCTTCACAAGCTTTCACAGCAATAGTATGGTTGCTGCTACGTATGATGCTCACAACAAGTAGCACCAAAAAGAATTAGGTGACAACGTTAAAGACCAACTGGAAAGCCACATAATGCCACACTTACCCAGGAAGCATGAGTAAGCTGGAGCTTGTGTAGGTAACCTCAGCTTGGCATCACTGCCTAGATTTGGTTTGGGATCTTTAGGTCCCTTTGAACGCAAATCACCCTGTGATTCTATGATCCTGCAGTGTTGAGCTCTTCAGAAATGGGAAGAGAAGGAAAAACTTTGATTGGGAAGGAGGCATGTTGTTAACCAGGCTGTGGAAAATAATCACTCTGGCCATCAACTCCCTCTGCTACTCTCCTCCACACTCACCTTTTGCCACATGAACCGCTGCTCATTTGCAAAAACCATCAGCTGCTGGTGCCTCCAAGCACTGAAAATTGTGGAAAGGTTTCAGAGAAGAAAATCTTGCCGGATAGGTGGGATAGCCAATTCTGGCCCTAAACACAATGGAGGGATCGCAACTGGTTTGTAGCCACCAAGTAGATGAAATGACAGATGATCACAAGTTGTCAGGTGAGTTATTCACAGCTGACACTGGACTGGCCCTGCCAGATAAAATTTAGTGGTGGAGAGGGAGAAGTCCTAGGTGAAGACATGGCTGGAGAGGAAGATCTAAAACATGTCACTCTGAGGAGCTAATCAAAAATAAGATTGCAGCCCAGTGTGATGCAAGAAGGGGCTGCTGTTGTTGAACATTATGGGAAGTGTTCCCTCCACACTGGGATGCACGGGAGAATGCTAGCCCTGAGGCGGTGGTGGTGGCTGAGCTGGGACAGTCTGATGGTTCCTCTCTGCAATGTCCATCATGTCACCAGAGTTGGTGGATTGATTTCCAGACTAATTTTTATGGTTTGAGCAACAAGTCCTTTTCTTTCCTCTTCTTGTACGAGGTCTATGCATTGCTGAATCTCATCTAAACTCAACAAGATGAATTACCAGAAACTGGACATGCAGGAGCTTCCTATGAACTCAGGTGTGAAGGCTGCCTGGGTTTCTCCAGAATCCATGCCAGCCTCCTGCCCTCCTGCTCTGGCTGTCTGCGCTTGCGGTTGATGCATCAAAGTCACCAGGAATCATTACAGAGGCTTCTCAGCGAGGTTTGAACACCACCAGGTACATTTCCTTCTCTGAGTACTAAGTATCTGCTCCAGGGTTGTACTCAGGGTGGAAAAGCTGAAACACTGAGAGTGGAAACGGTGTGGGATACACTGCATTCTGGTCCTGGTCATTGTTACTCTTATTGTGGAGGAAGGTGTACTGGCAATGAAATATCGATTCCAGCTATTGCTCTGTCAGTATGTGTTTTGCCTGGATATCCAGCAAAATGCTTGTTCTTTTGCTTTATAATCTAAGGTTGCAACACCTGCCTATGAGGTAAACACATCCATAGGAACACTATTAAGAAAATGGAAAAATTCAGATCATTTGCCAGTCTGTTCGTGCTTGGAGCAGCACCCAGGGTTTGGGTTTGAAAATAACCTTTACATTTCATTTAATAACTGCTATCAAAAGCCTATCTGAACACTAATGCAATTATTTTTCCTCCTTCCTGCTTTCCATATCCATCTATTCTGAGGAAGGAATGACAAAATATTGTCATTATGTATCCTTCATGTCTCTGTACAACTCTTTGTAATTTAGCTGGTATTTGACTCAGCCATTTGAAAGAACAGATCGTAACACCACACATCCATGCAGCTCCTTTCTCAGCAAAGGGAAGGAAAATTGCTGGCATCACACAAAAGCTTCTGTATTTTGCTTTCTATCTTTCTATATGTATTTTCCCCTTAGTGCTCTGTGGCTTTTCAAAACTACCGGACTTGCCCAACAAACACAAATCTATTTCTTTCCATTTTCTTCTTCTACTTTTTGATTTGTTGGGATTTTTTGCCCCCCCCCAGAGGTTTTGTTTGTATTTCCATTGAATGCCCCCTGGGACTGATTGCAAGGGGAAACAACTGTTTGTGCTTGATCCATGCCCCAAATTCCAAACTCTACATTTGATCCAGGGGCACTTACTGAGTAGAGTTGCAGTTGTGGTACCCCTGCCCTTTTCCATAGGGAAAGGTAATGTTCCTGCTTTGCAGTTAACTGTGAGGAAAGATGAGGAGAAAAGCCCCTTTTTTATCAAGCCTAATGTTTAGGTCATGGTTCTGTTTATGGCAGCATGGACTTTACCCAGCAAGTCTGCAGGATTATCTTGACAGTGATTTTATCTTATTTCTTTTTTCATAGTCATAATAGAGATAAAAAAATAGCCAGTGGTCCTATGGAAGGATTGTTTGGTTTCCACATTGGCCCAGGTAGAAGCTGGTCAGAATAAAGGTCTGCACAGCCCATTACCTGAAAAGAGGCTATTAGGAGAAGAATAAAATTGGGTCAAAACCCGATGGGTTCTTGCTCACAAACCCTACACATCTCCAGCAGCGTGTTGCTGAGGAGCTTGGCACCAGAGATGTTTTCTGGGCATTAATAAGTCTTCAAAAAGGCCTTCTTCTGCCAGTGTGCCTGCTCTTCCCCTGGACTCCTATGACAAGGTTTTTTTGTGCCCTCAGCATCCTGGGACCAGGCACTCCCCTGTTTTTTTGCTCACTACACAAAGACCCAGCTATTGTTGCTGCGGCCTCACAACCACAAGCAATGCATGGAGCAGACCTCATGTTGAGGGACATGGGGTAAGCCTTGCCACACACACTGCTCCCACTGCTCCCCCTCCTCATCTCCTGCCAGCCCCCATCTGTACAGGACTCCTTCCTGGCCCCAAAGTAGCATCAGAGTGGAGTGGCAGCTTCCTATTTCTTTGTCATTCAGATACCAAGTGCTCAGGTGGGCAACTAGCTGTGGGATAGTGGGCAAAGGCATGGAGAGGGAGCCACAGAAATGGCTTTCAACAGCTGGCAGGGAATAAAAATAGCTTTGCTGGTGCATGGGTATAAAAAGGTTTATGTGCTATACTTTGGAGGAGAAAATTGACTCTATTACAGTCAAGTGTCTTGGTGCCTTTAGCTCTGTCTGGACACTTCTGATTCTCAAGGAAAATTATTTTGATACCTTTTCTTGTGCTCTTTTAGCAGAGCTATGCAACCAGTGTGCTCAGCCACCCGCTCTTCACACCACTGCCTTCCCTGTGCCAACTGGACCCAGCAGATGCAGGAATAACTACGTACAAAGTCCCCAATTTTCCCTTGGTCCTGCTAGAGTTTGCCCAGCTACTTCTAAACCCACGGTCCCTCCTGTCATAGAATCTTCTCTGTCTCAGTTGATGAGAGTGTCTTCTGCATGTGCTATGCTGGATTTCTGACTGCAGATCCCCCTGGCAGGCAGCAAAGATCATTCACACTACCTACTGCTGAGGTTTGGATTTATGCCCCCAGCAGAGATCCTCCTCCTCACCTCCATTTTTCACAGCATCCCCTGTGCCCTAGGGGATGCTCAACTTCTCTGAGTTTTCTGGGATGCGAGATCCATGCCGCTTTGGGACTGTGCTAATGCTCCCAGTTGAGACCAGTGGTGCCATGCACCATTTGCTGTGGAAACACCCACATGGGTGAGGACCCTCACATCAGCTGTGCTGTAGGGTTGTGACTTTCCCCAGTCTTGAAGTATCCACTTCTCTGATGAGCTATGGGGGCATCAGCCAAGCGCCACCTCTCTCCAGCTTGCCCACACATCAATGACAACCCTGCTCAGGCATTACTGTTGCTGGATCTTGACATCTGTGAGCCAGAAAAAAAAAAAAAAAAATCTTTAGAAGAATTTGTCAGACTAGACTAAACTTGGTATAGGGGCTTCAACTTCCAAGGACATTGAGCTGAAGCCAGCAGAGCTACATGAGTTAATTGCAGCAGAGAATCTGGCCAGGTGTTCAAGTCTCACATGAAAACTCAGAGTCTGAAGTGATTTCTGGCTTCGAAATATCCTGTGTGTTGGCTGTTTCTGACTCTGTAATTAACTCGTTTTGTTGCCATCACATATGTTTTAGATACACGGGCCTTTCTGGCATACCTATATTCCCTGTAGGAAACCCATATTCCCCTGTGTGGGCACAGCCTACCAGGCAGCTAACGGGGCACAGTGCGTGGTGAAGAATCAAGTTTTCATCTTCCTTTTGGAGCAGCAGCCCCAGCACGCAGATGTAGCCAAGTGACGCTGACATTTAAAGCAACTACCGAGATTACATTACGGAGATTATATTTAATATGGATGGCCAAATCTTTCAAACAAAATCAATGTTCTTTTACTTAATAATACCCTTGCCACATCTTAATGAAGGCTCCTCCAGCCCAAGGCCCTATTTTTCTGCCGTCATTTCGTTGCGTGACATCGCTGACTGCATCAGATGGTACATAATGCTATTTTCATCCGTTTCTATTGGATTTTATGCCTTCCCATCCTTGATTTGTCAATTGCCGGATCAATTAATCAAGGGGCTCTTAGGGGAGAAACATTTTTATTACTGAGAAGGAAGGGGAATTCATTTAAATTCTGCATCTTCCTGCAGCATCCAGCATCTATTATTAACTCTCCCCACCAAGCACAGACAGGAGGACGACAAAGAATCTACAGACTGGTCTATGGCTATCTGAGTTATCAGCAGAATTAAAACCATGCTGGGCTGATCCCTGGTCTGTCCCTCAGTTCTCACACCAGCACAGGCACCCAGGCAGTACCCCTGAGCCTGGGCAGTCCCAGGGGAACCCAGGGGTCCTGCAGCAGGTCCCTGCAGAGGACTGAGCCTGCCGTGGGCACAGCCCAAGGACCAAACAGGCTGTGCAGGAGTCTGAGCAGCAGTCACAACATCTGTGGGTGAGAGGAGAAAGACACTTGTCATCCCAGTAAATTCAATTTAATTAGAGATGCCTGAAGAAATTTAGTCAAGACAAGAGCTGCACTAAAACTTTGTGCAATTACAGAGCCCAGCATCAGCCTTTGTGAAAGCTGGGGGGGAAAACCAGTTAATTTATGTGTCAGCCGGTGCCTGTCTCAGGGTGAAGTGTGCCCCAGCAGGGACTCCTGAGCATCCTTGTCAAGCTGTAAATTTGCTGCAGGCCCAAGTCTAGCATATTCCAGAAAGCAGATTCCTGGCCCCAAAACAATCACCAGCAACTACATTTTCTCCGGTCACCCCAGCATGGACATGATTCCTGCCTGTAAGCATACTCCCATCACTGGGTTCACTGTTAAGTTTCCAGTTGGGATTCCGTCTTTGCATGTACCAATCTTTGCATGCCCTCTCCCAAAATGCAACGTGGCCTTTCCCCTGGGAGACTCCACAGCAAGTTTTGTGGCTGAAGAAACCAGCTGGGAGTTTGTCCCAATGAAAACAGAAGCTTAACACATTGAGTCCAAGCACTTCTGAATGCTTGGGCATTTAGGGACAAATCAGACTGGGATTTGCTCTGGACAAAGTTACATATCAATATCTCTGCGTGATCCATCCCTCTCCCCAAATTTTCTCTAAAAGCAGCCTTGTCTGGGGGTCAGACCCAAACTTCCCATGGACATCTCCTCACACCCAGCTGACCAAGGGCTGTTGGTCCTCCTGCTCTGAAGACAGAGTATGTGCTACAGAGATTAAAAACAGATTTAAAAAAAATTATTATTTCAATAGTGTATCCAAAGAGGATAATGAATTTGCATGGACCATAATGCAGTTTCCCACTTTTCCATCCCAATAACCCCCTTTAATTTTTTGTCAGTATAAAAGCGCTGGGGTGAACTCAGTCCTTGCAGCCACCTGCCTGCACCTTGCAGTGAAAAGGCACAAGCTCACCATTCCTCCTGACAGCCCTTCTCTCCACTCCACAGGGAGAAGACCCCCTGTATTTTGCAGCCACGGAGAGCTGGGACAGCTGTTGGCACACCAGGTGTCCGGATCTCCCCCTGCCTTTGGCGCCTGTCAGGTTCATTTGATGATCGGTGGTTACTTAATGAGGATATGTGGAGCTGCTGAGACTGCAGGCAAATGATAAAGGTAGGGCTTTTGTGTCCTGGGGTTTAAAAATAAAAAGTAATTTCAGCAGCCGCTGCAGGAGAGGAATGTGCCTTGTGAGCCTGTCTAGGAGATGTGGGGCTGGGGGAGGAGGAGCTGCTGAGTTATCTGCAGGGAAGACTGATGGGAGCAGAAAAATGTATGCAAAGTTCTCTGCCAGGACCAGCTCTTCCAAAAAAATTACCTTTCTCAGGAAATAAGCAGTGGGCAGACCAGCCCCACAGCTATATTTGAATCAATACTTTTCCTTGTTTGCCATGGAACAGAGCCTCATCCCACAGGGGCCAGGGATGCTGATCAATGCATCCATGGGGTGGTGCTGGGTTGGGTCTCTGAGCATCAGCCAGTGACATTGCTGGGAGCAAAGAGGAGATGGCACTCAGGTGCTTGACCAGCAAGAGCCCAGAATGACTGATCCAGTGCCACTAGTGGCATGGGTGGACTTTGCAGTGACTGCAGAGACCCCACAGACTTGAAAAAGTAAGAGAACATCCTCCTGTGGTTTATGTTGAAAACCACCAAGGTTTACACTGAAGGTAGGACTGACACTACACACGAGTGCAATACAGATGAAGACCTTACCCAGTGCCCCTGGCCTGCAGCATGGATGTGACCACTGGTGTTGACCTCCCTGTCCTTCTCCAGGAGTCTGTCCTCCCTGTCAGGGCTGCCAGCATCTACAGGCATGGGAGATGGGCACGATACCTGCAGAGCTCCCCATGGAGCACCTACACGGTGCCTGCACTTGCCTGCATTCCTCTGTCCTGGGCAATCCCTGAACTGCTGAACCCTCCTCTTCTCTCTGACCTCTTCTTGTACTGTCCCCAAGACACTGCTGCTCCTCAACCCACAGCTCAGCAGGATCCTCCTTTCAAGCTGGAGCAGCATTCCTGGTCCTGCAGGAAACCTCCACCCTGACATTCATGGGAGACAGCTGTCTTCAGAAAGACACAAAAATAGCAATAAGAAAGCACTTTATCATCAAGCTTTTACAAACCATAACAAAGCATGGAACTCCAGGTGGATGAGAGTGAGCCCCTGGGACTGCAGTACTTGAATCAGTATCAGCACTCTGCAAACCCCACTGAGAGGAACATCAGCCTTGGCTGCAATGGGTCACTGACTCAGTGCTCTGTGCAGTTTACCCCTCTACAGTTTTATTGTTTGCCAAGTGGTGGGCAGAGATTAGAGCCACACAAGCCCATCCATGGTGGCCCTTGCAAGGGGCAGGCCATGAGAAGCCAAGGACTAAAACATCGCTGGGGATGTGACAGGAATGCACAGCCATGGGAGTGATGGCCAATCTCATGGGGCAGGCTGTGTGGCCAGGCTTTGCTCTCTGCCTTGGGCAGGCAGGTCCACCAGCTGGTCTACAGAAAGGCAGAATTTGGTCCAGGGCACGGTATTTAAGATCTCAGAAAGGTAAATGACATGTGTAGACACTACACAAACACAGCATGGGGCCTATGGGGCGAGGACCAGTATTTGCCTAAGCTGCTCTGAGTAAACCAGGGCACTGAGCTGTGCTCTTCGGCACTACAGGCAGACAAGTTCACTTAGTAGAAACCAAGAAAACAAAAGTCTATCTGTTATTTCCTTACACCTGCACCAGTTTCCTAAACATAGATCTCATTAACTATCTTTATTCATGCAAGACAGCAAAAACACCCCTCCAGCTAGCTGCTCACCTCAGTGTCTCCACCCTGACACGGAGTGGCTGTAGGCCACTGCTGATGTGCTGGAGCTTCCCCACTACGATGACAGTTTAGGGAGTGTGAGGTGACACAGTTGCTCCTGAAGGCTGGGCACTGAGCATGACAGAGACAAACCTGCCCCCAGTTTCCCCAGTGGAGAAGAGGAGGAGGAGGAGGCACAAAGCACATGTACCACTAGCACCCAAAGCAGGGCTCAGCACAGGTAGTACAAACCAGCCTCCACATTTGGTACTAGCCAAGGACCACCCCGATTCTGAATGAAATCAAGCACTTGTACTGGTTCTACACCCTATAAAGAAGGATAAATCTCATGTGTGTTCAGGTTTCATCCCTCAGGCTCAAAGGGTGACTGGTGCAAAAAGGAGGTTGACTTTACGATACAGTGGTTATGGCACGGGCCTTTCTCTTCCTTTAGGCACAGTTCAACAGCCAACACCACAACAGAAGTTCGAAAGGAGGCTTAGCACAATGTGGATCCTACCCTTTCAGAGGCAATGAGCATCTGAGCATAGCACAACCCCAGCTGGAGCTGGAAGGGCACATTGGGGCCTCCTGACCTTGGCTCCCTGAGCAACTCAATGATGCCCTTCTGCAGCCGAGTTGTATTTTTAGGTCTTTCTCCCTGCTGATTCATTAGGGGAGCTAATGTTCTCCAAACTGCTGGGCTTCTGACCCTCGAGGTGTGTACGCCATGCACTCCTGATAAATATAGACCACTTCAATTACATAACCTCTCTAATAAGCAGTGCTTGTCCTCCCTGTGGGCACGCGGGGAACCAGGAACTGAAATGCCTCTGCCAAGGGTGTGAATGGGTGCCTTGCTCTTCATTTTATTTCCACTGTCTTCCATTTCCAATGACTTCCTGCTGTACCATCTTAACGAGTGACTCAGTGAGGCTGGATGGTCCTGGAAGTACTCCAGGTTCAGGGTGACCTCTCTGCTCTGCCCACTGCCACCAGTGTGCGGGGTAAGGTCCCCCTTCCTAATCCTCCCTTCTGCCCAGGGAGACATGGCGATGGGATGATTATGATTCAAAAAGACTGAGCTAAAAGCTGGATTCATTTCTTAACTGTATTGTGTCAGAGCATTTGGCAGACTAGAGGTAACCAAAGGACTTTACACCTAGGGGTACAATGATCTTTCACTGGAAAAGGCACCTGGCTTGGTTAATAGAGCAACAAAAGCACCTACCTGTGTGCTGTGTCAGTACAGAAAGCTTAAAAAGGTCATGTGATTGGTAATAAAGACATCTTGGTGTCGAGTAATGAGTCATTGGTGGAGTCAGGCTGTGACCTTACAAGATGTATGTCTGATAACTTTAGGACCTGGATGTAACTGAATCAGCTGAGTTGTAAAATGCAGAGTAATTATTTTAAAAAAAGCATTCAAAGTACAATGTGAAGCACATTATTAATAGACTAAACAAATGCATGCACAAGTGGGGGGATTTTTTTTTTTTGTGCATTTGTTTTTAACCCCTGATCTCTGGTTCCTTGTGGCACTTGCAGCAAGAGCCCCATGGACAGGACATAGGGAAACCAGGTCTGCCCCACGACAGGAGGTTTCTCCCCTTGAGAATGCAAACCTTGTACTATTAATAGAGAAAAGTGGCTGTTCTCATAAAATGCCCCCACTGCTTGCCATGGGCTTGGCATTGCTCTGCCAAGCTGGCTGTGAGCAGCATCATGATGGCAGAGGGCTGTCAAAACAGCTTGAGTGATATTTATGACAAGGACCACTCTACCTATATTTGTTGTTCCTGCTGTGCCAGCATTCCAGTATGTCCTGTAATAACTTTAATAGCTTTTATGCAATGGATAGGAATGATGAAGCTAATTCAAGATTAGGTACTTAACCTCACTGGTTTTATTCCTGTCTTTATCTGACAATCAACAATCTGATCTCTTCCAGCTTCCCTCACTACCACATTCAGGCTGAAACAGGGCAGAGGGCTGGTCCCAAAGTGAGGGGCTCTGCTCTGACCTTCACACAAGCAAATAGCTGTGCTTTTGCTCCTGGACTGACCCTCTTCTGAAATGCCATGGCCTGCCACTAGGCACCACCTGAGGAAAGGTGACAACTGCAACCATACTCTCATGGGGCTGGAGCACCTTTTCACCCACAGAAAGGGTCTGTGGCACAGTGTGGTGTGTGTCCCCAAGCAGCAGCACATCCCCGGGAGGTGTCTCCATTCCTGCCGAACCACTTGGGATGCAGTATGAGCATGATACGCACCACTGGACAGTGGTAGACCCAACAATAAAGCCCAAAGTCTTTGCCCCAAGGTCTGCAGTGACAGAATCACAGAATATTCTGAGTTGGAAAGGACCACAAGGATCACCAAGTTCAGCTCTTAAGTGAATGGCCCGTATGGGAATCAAACCCACAACCTTGGCATTTTTAGCTCCATGCCTTACCCAACTGAGGTAATCTCAGGGTCCACCCATGGGGCCACAGGTTTGGGGTCTGTCCCAGCCTGCAGCAGAGGATACCATACCCCATCACTCCTCGCCTGCAGTGCCCTCCTCTACCTCCCATCCCTAAATGATGTGCAAAGTCTGCTAAGAACTTTCCTGCTGGAAGAACTCAGCAGGAAACAGCTAATGCAACCTCTCTTGTTCATCCACGGTACTCATGTCCAATGGGTAATAAAACCACAGGCTCCTTTCTCATTAATCCCTAATTAGGCTCTCTCTCACTCACATAGCACTTTCTGTCATTAGCGGTGGAAAGCTGAGAGCCTGTCTTTAACCTTCACATGTTGTGAGAAGGCAGACCCGAACACCTTGCTGTGATCTTGCATAAAACATCTACTTGTGCTGCCTCTCAGAGGCTCCTGGAAAAGAACCTCCCTTTCCCCAGCATGGGCAGAAAGCAAAACCGCTAGGGGAGTGCAGCATCTGCAGCGAGGAGGCTGGAAATGTCCACTGGGTGTGACACTTGACCACTGAGTGACCACAAGGCCAGGTTTGCCCTTTTATGTCTGCAAGAGCCCAATTGATGGACTGCAGAGGCCTGATCCAGCTGCCCTGCTGCTAGTTCATCGCAGAGTGAAAATAGAGAAGGCAGCCACACTGCTCCTAGAGCTTCAGCATCTTAATTTAAAGCCTGGCTGGTCATGAAGGGATATAGGCTGAGGCACCCCATGTTCTGAAACCGTGCATGCGTCCCTCACATGGTGTAGGAGCAGGAACTGCAAGAGGAGAGCAGAGATCACAGCTGAACATCAGCCCTTCTCCCAGTTGTATCAGAAAAACTCCCACAATATTACTAGGATGAATGCTCTGGGGTGGGCGTGCTGGGCACGTGCCAGGGCCAGGAAAGGCAGGTAGCTGAGTCAGTGGATCTGTAATGCAAGTGCCAGCCCTCAGTGCTGCTGGAAATGTGGCACTTGTTGCTGTTATCTGGGCAGCTGTGGGGCAGCTGCATCCTGTGCTGTCCTGCCCATGATGGTGGGGCTTACTCCCAGCTGAGGCCTCAAGGGCCAGGAATAATACCTGTCCCAGATGGATGTGCAGCATCAAACCCATAGGTAAGTGTTAAGAGCCTGATGTCGGGCACATCCCTGGCTTGCAATAAGTGCTGCCTGTTCTCTGTCCTTACCCCTGGCCCACATTACTCACAGCATCCTTGATAAGACCACTGAGGACACCTGAGGTCTATCAGTCGGCAGGTCCCTTCCCAAGGGCTCTTCTCCAGCTTCCCAGCTGCTGGATGAAGCACTGGGGAGCTGTAGGATGCTGCTGCATGTCCCATTGTCCTTGTGTTGGGTGTGAGGATCTCACGTTGTTCATGCAGTAACCCAGGAAGACAAACCAGCTGGCCTGTGCTCACACAATAGACTAGCAGTGGGTGAGAAACTGGATCCAGTCCCTCTCCATGTGGGTCCCTCCAGGGACAGACAAATGCAAGGAGCTTGCAGTGTTGAGCAGTCCTCAACTCCTGCCTTGTGAACCTGCTGGGCACAGCTCAATCCACACAGGACAGTGGCTTCAGCATCATGTTCTGCTTTAAGCAACTGTAGCACAGAAGGTGTCCCAAAACTTTCTCCTCTCTTGCTCCTGGCAGGGAAAGAGGAGAAGGAAGGCATAGAGCAAGAAAGGAATCAGGAGACACTTGTTTACTGTTAAAAGGGGTTGTTTAGAGCATTAAATGGCTGATTCTGCTCCTGCAGGGATTGGTGTTAAGGCCTGTTAGAAGCAGCATGAGTTCACCTCCTGACCTCCCCGTGTCCAGGACTCCGCATGGTATTCTGATCCAACCGGAATCCAAGTGTTGGAAGGGAATCCCTCCTGCCCTTACAGCAGAGGAAAGGTTTCCTCTCCATGACCTTGAGACCGACCCACTGACTGATGATTTGTGCCCATCACAAAGCACCAAGGAAAGCCCCTGGGAAAGTGGGGACCTTTGCTTAAGTAGCTATAAAAAGGGCACTTCTCAAGTGAAAGAGTTCAGAGATGAGCTTCAGAGAGCTCTTGAAATAGCATTGGCAGGGACTGCAAAGCTGTAGGAAGCAAACCTGGGGATCTACCAGCATGCACAACATCTCCACTTGGATCATTTCAGGAGATAATCTGGAAGAAGAACTAACTGCAGCGGTGGTGAGGGGGATGATGAGGCAGCTCCTTGCCAGCAAGGTGAGGGAGCACCCAGCTGCCAGGCAAAACATGGATTGCATAAGGCAGCACTGTGTTACAACTGACTTTGCAAGCTTCCCTGGAAAGGTGGGTAGCTTCCCAGCCTGCTGCTGGGAATCTTACTGACAGTGAGGGATTATTTTATCCTTAAAGAACTCAGGGTCTTGCACAGCTGCCAGGAAAAGGAACAGGAGGAGCTGTTTGAATGTCTTAAAAGGCAGGACATCAAGTGAGACACTTGAGTACAGAAAGAGAGGATGTATCACCCCAACTAGCTACAGGCACACACAGGCCATGCCAGCATCAGTGGGCAGCATGGCAGGTAAGAACAGAAAGAAGGCAGTTAGTGGGTAAAGCTGGGAACCACCCCATGGAGGATGTTCTTTTTCTCCCCACTTCACCTAAAGATGTCTGAGAAGAGAAGTATTTTAGCAGAGCCCTTTTCTTTCAGACTGAAGTAGGATGACATGCTCCCAACAGCTGTACCCAGCACTGACAGGAGTCAACACTTTCCATAGCATTTCTGTTATCCCTAACATTCCCCACCTCTATCCTGTTATCCCTAACATTTCCCTCCCCTCTAGGTTCAGTGTCAATCAACATACATTTCTCTCACTCACTCAACACCCAGCAGTTCAAAGAGCAGAGCAAGCAATGAAGGCAGACAAAGAAAACCCAGCAGTGATGTCAGTGCCAGGTTACAGATCTGCTGCAACCTGCAGTGCTTCCTACTCCACCCTACTCCCACAGCATCTCCTTGTGCTCTTGCGCCCTTGCACAGCTTATCCTCCTCTGCTAGGTGTCCTGGGGATGCAGAAGCAATGCTGAGGCCCAAGCTCCTCTAGCTCTTCCCTTTGGTAAGGCTGAAGGTGCTTCTCTGCTCCCTGCAGATGAGGGTGAAAGGGCTATTGCCTTATGTCTCACACAAGCAAAAGGAGAGAGAAGTCTAGGGAAGAGGCTGCTGACCACCAAAACCATTACACCAGCACCTGCACACCTGCCTCTCTCATGCACCCCAGCATGAAGGATCTCAAACACCCTTCCCTCTTCTCCTGAGAGCAGGTATGAAGGTCAAGTTTTGCTCAAACTCCTCCTGTCAGTCTTCTGCATATCCCATCACCAGAGAAAACAGTGACTTCAGATGAAGACCTCCAGAAAAAGGGATGACAAACCATATGGAGGCCCTACTGTAATAGAAAAAGACATCTACTTAAAAACTCGGGGCCTTATATCCACTCCTGATAAAGATGCCTGGACTTTCGAGAGGCCTAGCAAGAACAGAGGTGAGCGCTCTCTGCCTCTTCTGTGTCTCAGCAGAAACCCTCTCTAAGACAAGAGTCACCCAACCATATTACAAGCAGACCTTGCTCCCCACTCCCAGGAGCAATTTCTGGTTGAGAAAGCTTGTGGTCTGATCCAAGGTACTCAGAAAATCAGTCAACCTTTTTGCTGTTGTATTGAACTGCAAAGGAGGCAGTTTTGGGGCAGCTGGAGGGAGAAAGCTTTGGCCTCCATTACTATTATTTTCTGTAATGACAAGAAAGATAGATAAATACATTTTTTTCATTGCATACTTGAGTTCTGAGGAAACCAACAGGAAGGGTCAACCATCTTTCCAGAGTGACAAGCCATTCATTTTTACTTCAGGGGACTGATTTGAATGCTCTGAGACATGGCAAATATCCTTTCTAGCTGCAGAAACTGCTACCAGTTTCTTGTGTTTTTTTCTGACACATGCTACCTGCTAGAGCTGCAGCTGTTTTACTAGGGCTGTCACAGCAAGGCTATTCCCCATCAGGTAACGAGGAGCTGAGAAACACAGCCCTTGTGCTTCCACACTGGATTAGCATTCAAGCAATGGAGAGAGAAATCAAGGAGCCTTTGATCTGAAATTACATTAAAGACAGCTCCTCTAAGAACGTGACCCTTGCCATAGATCATTTCTTGTGTCAGCAGTTCCGCAGACGGTAAAAGGATATAGCTACAATGGAGGACTTACCCAGGGATCAGCACCTAACACAGATTACTCTTTAGCAATCCTGGTTAAGCAGCACAGCAAGGCTAAAGCTGAGCTGTACTTCTTGCACACTCTTGAAGGTTTCTGCACCCCTTTACACAAAGAAGCTTGAGTGAGGGTACAGTCAGACCCCCCTTCCAACTTCCCAAGGAGAGAAGGGGGGGGTCTCCCCTCCAACAGCCACAAACCATGTGCTGAGCATCCAAATGGACACCAATCTGCCCAACAGAGCCAACTACAGGATTGAAGACAAGGTTTGTTCCTTAAAGGTGCAGTAAAAAGAAAACAACAAAATTAAACACGTGCAATGCTTCAGGTCTTTATTGTTGCTGTAGAGTAACTGGTACATGGTTAAAACATTCTAATAATATTATCAGTGAAATCTGAAAACTAAGGCTTTCTGTAGGTTTGTAGTATCCTGGTGTTTCCTTTCACACAGTGCACATATAAAATCAAGTTATAAAAACACGGATCTTTTTTAAACAACACCGATTGATGCAATGCACAAAACTAAGAACTACATTTCCAGACAACACCCTACAGACCAGCTTTGGGCCTTGCAGCTTTGAAGTCAAGAGACTTGGTCTGACATCCTGCTACCCAGATGAGCTTGATGACACACACAGATGGCAGAATTTCAACCTTCTGTTCTGAGCAGAGAGAAAGAAACCCCCCGATGCTGAAGAGGAAACATTTGATTGAGCAAACAGGAGCAGCATCCTTAAAGCACATCACTGATTTCAAATAATGTAAACAAGACCTACCCAGACCTGTAGGTCCCGTAAGACAGAGCAGTGGCTGCTCAGCAGTGCAGCTGCTTGGGACTACAGCAGAAGGTGAGCTGGGACAAACCTGCCAATGAGTGAGACGAGTCTCGGTGCCAATACGTGTCCCATGAAAGAGGAGTGGGTGATTCCTGGAGTACTAGCACCTTTAATCTAACAGCACTGAAAACATTTCAAAGTGATTTACCCAGCACAGAATCATAGAATAATTTAGATGAGAAAAGACTGATGCTAAACCATGTCTTTAAGTGCCATCTTAGTGTTCTTCAAATAGGAAAATAGGGTAGGAACAAAGAAGCCTCCAAGAAATCTCTGTATTAGAATATTTTCAGTAAAAAGCCACATTCTGACCAAAGAGAAAAAAAATTGACAGAAATATCTTCCCTCAGTTTCTCAACCACTTTTTAATCAAAGAAGCTTCTATATCCACAAAGCTTTTAGTTCTCATTCAGTTTTTCCCCACCTTGCATTTCTAATTGAGCTGAAAAATGATGCATGTAATCTGAAAATTTACATCAGACACAAACCCAACACCCTCCCCTGGGAGAGGAGGATTCTTCACTGACCACTTACTCCACATCGTGGAGCTGGGCGTTGCAAAAGTGACATTAACAGCTGACAAGAATATTGTTCTTTCTCTTTGATCCGAATACATGAGAGAGGAGGATGAATTACAGATTTGCAGGATGTTTTTACCACATTACAGTAGGTTACGTGTTTGGCTCCAGCTGGGAGAAAACTCCTTGTAAGGGTCTATGATGGATTGCATGACTTCACTTTCAGAGCTCAACTTTAATCACACACAGATATAAATCCTTTACTGCTCCATGGCCAAGACTCACACTGATGCTTCTGATACATTTGATGACACCACAAAGTTCTCTGAACGACTGAGAAAAGCATAGCTGGTATTTATGTCACCAACACACAGAACCTGTTCTCTGAATTCACTCCTGAAGATGATGTTAAGGCTATTGGAGTAGGCTGGCCATGGTTACTCCTGGTATGAAAGCACAGCCGTGGCTTAGGACAGATTAGAAGAAGCCTTTTAGGTCTCCCCTGCATTAACCATAGATGCAGTTTTTAGGTTTTCCCTTGCAGTGGATTACCTGGATGTGCAAGTAATCTGCACCAAGGATGGGAACTGCACCAAAGCGAGCATTAGGTGAAGAAAAACCAGGCTATGTAGATTTAAGCTGCAACCATGCCTGTGATATTACAGAATTGTGTTAAAAAAAGACCTCGAGGTGCAGAAATGACCTCCTTCCACTCATGACAATGAAACACCAATTGTCAGTCGTCAGGTACTCAAATACAAATATGAAAAAATCATTAAGAAACATAACCCTAAATATAAACCTAGTTTTGTTTGTTTATTTATTTATTTTTAAGAAAAAAGGGATTAAAAAAATTGGAGTAAACCAGATGGCTTCAAGTACTTTCCGCATAATAAACAATTAGTTATTATAAGCATAGATTAAAAAAGACTTGTCACCTTGCAAGGGACAGTTAAATAGAGGCTGGTGATTTGTTAAAAGAATGGTCTTTGAAACAAACACATAAGACAACATGCTTAGTGTCGTAATTTAAAAGCAAACAGGTGTGTCCACAATGCCAATCCAACGCTTGAGACACCCAGCACAGTACAAGATACATTTTGCTCTGCACTTTCACATTTCACGGCAATGCCACTTAACACACCGAGCCAGGCCATCTCAGTCTGGCTCAAACAAGCCCTCATGCAATAAACAACAAATATTTAGTAAGTCAGGAAGGTTTTGCAGCAGTAGAATTGATCAAGTTGTCTAAAATTTTTGAGGTTTGCAGAACAATCTAACCTGAAGACCTGAAATGTCTCCTAAGTGCTGGCAATGCTTTCGTCTTTGAATATAACATTACTTTTAATGTATATGACAAGGAATACACTTGAAAGTGCCTTGTCTAAGCTTAAGCCTTCAGATTTTCTGAATGTCATGAAAAAAAGTGAACATGTTATAGTGGGAGCCCCAAGAGAACCCCCCTAAAAATTGTGAAGGAGGTTAAAAAAGTAATGATGTCATCAAGAAATCAAAGCCAATACAGCAAAGGGAAGATGTAGCTCCTCCCTGTTCTGTGATAAGTCTAAAACCCAAACCCATCTCTTGTACCAATACGGAGACAACCATTCCATCATATGCATTTCAACAGGTCTGTCTGGCATGCATGGAACAAGCAGTCTTCCTGCTTATCTATACGGACACGTGAAATGCCAAAGGAAGCAACGTGAAAACCAAAACTAATGCTAAAAAAAAGAGATATCTTGCCTACTCTGAAAATTATATAAAATGTTTTCAATCAAAGAATGTCTACAAGGACACTGTTTTGAAAAAACATTTTCCAGCTATTTGGAGACAGACACTTACTTTTGCCTCTGTGAGAAAAAAAGACCACTAAACCAACAAAAAAACCCAGTTCCCCTATCCCACAGCTCTGCATACTACAGTAGGAACAACTCTCCCACAGCTAAGAGGGAGACAGAAACAGTATGAAATAGTGAGAAACCAAAACTTAGCTGCAGAGGTCTATTAAATAATCAGCAAAGACTTAAATGGAGGCAGAGCCTGCACTGTTTTCAGTACTATGACACAAGAATGCAAAGCTTAAAAAATCCTCTGAGTGACCAAGCCACAATGGTTGAACAGTGGTAGGTTCAGTAGTATTTGAAAAAGCTTATGCAAAAATATTATTTTAAAAGAAGTTTGAGTATTTGAAATATAAAAAAGAAACAGAACAACTTCTCCAACTTCCACCTACCATCAAAACATCACATTACCAGCTTTCCAAATCCAATGCTTACTTCACAACAACGTGATTATACAGAAATCATACATCTGTCTCTGTTAGCTGAACAGTTTGGGTTTCTACACAAAAGTCCAGTGCATTACACATTTATTAACGTCCTTGTGATTGTTCAGTAATCCAGCAATTTGTTTCTTAATGACAGCAGAATTCAGTTGCTAGCTGTTTGCAAGAGCAATGTTGAAATTACATTCAGAGATTAAAAATTACCATTTTCACATGTAGGAATAACTAACATTTTTCCTTCTCTTCACAGAATCATGTGCAAACGTCTAACAATGGCGATAGTAAAAGACAATTCTCATGCAAAAATTGTTCCCTGTGCATAAAATTCGCAGGGCATCTCAAACCTACCCTTTCTCTACGCCAGAACTAATTGTTTTTTGTTTCCGTGTCGTGAAGTTTCTGTTGCTTTTTAAAATATCGATGACAAGCCAGTTCAATTAGTTCCAGCCCACCAAATATCTTTTGCTGCACAACAAAAAAGATGACCATGGCTGCAAAATACCACTGTGCAAAGCTGTACAGGTACAGCAGCGCGAGCATACCCAGCGGGAACACTGTCCAGTAGAGGAGCGAGATGCACTTCACCGCCAGGACCCTGAGCTCGGATTTACAGGGGGGAACAATGCCTTGCCCTGCTGCACTGAAGCATTTTCCACCTTCATAGAAGCGTCGGAGTCTCTCCTCTTTCTCTTCCCAACGCTTCCGGCACCAAAGCTGCAGCTCCTCCTTTGAAGTGGGCACTGTCTCTATTGGGTATCTCTGGACGTGGAAGTGGATCTCCTTCGGGAAGTTTCCATTCAAAAGGTGTTTCTCTGTCTGAGGAATGTTTTGGGGGTATGCCACGGTTATGTCATGGATAGCATCGAGATTGTCACCTAGAAGAAAAGTTTTGGGGAAAAAAGATCAATACAGATCACATAATGGTCAGAACATTAATTTGCTTCAAGATGTGACTGAAAATTGTGGCAGAAATCCCAGAGATATCTTAGCTATGCAGAGGACGTTTAATGTGCTAGAATCTTTAAAGGCTGAAAGGTCAAACTTTTCCCAATCATTATCTTTTCAGAATCTGAGCAAAAAACTTTGTGAACAAGATTATACACAGTATAAACCAGTGCAGAATAACAACAGCGAGTAAGAGATTAAAGTCAAATTTAAAGGAGAGAAGGCACACATCTGGTCTTGGATAAAGAGCACAGTATGTGAGTCTAATATTCAGTCATTCCTAGCTGTGCTGCACGCTGAAATTTCTTTTCACTAATGAAATAAAACTTAGTCTTTGTTCCTGCGAACACTGAAACAGATTCAGGTTGCTCTGAAGCAAGCAGCATACACAATCCTAATTCACCGAAGACTGAGAAAACATAAGTGAAACATTTACCAGCTAAATATCATGAAGTAATTAAATCTAATGTATCTCACAAAGGATGAGGAGCAGCTCTGCAGCTCAGCCAGCTTTGCAGAGCACTCTTGTTAACACAATTTCTTTTATACCTGAGCAGCCAGTACTGTAAGGAGGTGAGCTGCTGTTCTCTGCACTCCAGATCTGGGAAAGATAAAGTGCAGCCTAAGTGGGGGTTGAAGCCCAGCGTTAAGTAAACCACATACAGTTGGCTATTTGGGTACAGTGAGTGTAGTTAGCCATTTAAAAGGCAATTGCAGATTAGATATTCAGGTTCAGATATTGATGAAAAACTCCCTGCTCTTCATCAGCATGTCTGATTGAGCCAATGCTCTTGGAAGGGTATCAGTGATGCCAAAGTGGGGCTTGCTAGCCCATCTTTGTACTAAGTGGTTTTATATTTTGCACTTCCTAAATACCTTCTTTAGCCCCCGGTCCCTGACCAGACATTCTTTTTAGATTTCATAAAGTAAATTCTGCTAGTGTAAAACTGATCTAAAAATAGGCATGTGGTGCACTGGACGTTGCATAACTGTTAAGTTCTGCCAGCAGTGATTTATGTCGCTGTTTTTATTTGGCTGGCTGGCTGAGGGCAAAATAGAATTGGAGACTAAAAGCTGTCTCCACTTGCAGCAATTGAAGACTTTTGTTCTCACAGATGATGCCACTTCTTGCAAAAATGATCAAAACCTACTCTTTATCCCCATTCCTCGTTTTTATTTGCTCTCCTTCCCTGGCATTTTGGCTCTCCTTTACAGCTCTAAAAATGACATGGCAAGAATAGAAGGTTACTTTAAAAGGCTATGTTCAAAATGATGTATCTAAAGTTCAATTCCAAATATCACAAGAGGGGGAAAAACCCTATTCAGCCTTTCAGAGTATTTTATAACTGTGCTGCCTTATAACAATCTCTCTCGGGCAGCAGCAGATTACTCAGGTTTTTAAAGAGCTATATATGGCTCCTAGGAGGTCTATCAGAGCAAAACTCAATATTCCATCTTTTCTCTAGTTACGGGATCACCTCCTGTATAAGCAGAGAATCCCTGTACAGGTAGAACTTTTCAGATCTCCTACCAAGAGATGCCAAAATTGAACATGTCTTAAAAACCCAGCACTTAGAAAAGAAAATGATAGCCAGCCTGCTGCACCTGATTACAAAATATTTTCATTTTGGGAACATCTCACTTTTCCCCCCCACTATTCCAAATATTTCTGCCATCAGAAGGAATTATGGTCATCCCCCAGTTCCTGGCCCAACCAAGGGAAGGGCTACTACACATACCTCCAAGAGATGTCCATCTCCTACAATCTGTCTTCCTCCTGATCATCCATAGCTACCCAGGTCCTGGTGACACATAAAACCTACGCACTTTACCCCAAGAGGGAGGCCAGAAAAGTTCAGCCTTCCTGAGATCCTTGCATGAAAAAAGACTTATAAAAAAAGTTTTTGGCTAGATGAGTTTCTCACCCACTTTATGGCCACTTGCACCTTTGCAGCTAAACAGTCTGCCATTACATGCAAGTGTTCCCGAAAAATCAAGGTTTTACAGGACCACTGGCAATTACAGGGTACAGGTAATAAATCATCAGATTTCTTGATTCTGTACAAGTAGGACTGGCAGGACCCTCTGTACTCACAGCTGGTCGGACCTCTCCAGCATGCAAGTATATTTCTCCCCATGAATTCCTGATCAGAAAGAGGGATGCTTCTACTCCTTACCTATGGATCCGTGCCATCCCTATACAAGAAACATTCCAGCAGGGCTTCCCACCAGACTGTAGAAGGTCTACACTACATTATGGTTACCCAGAACCAAGCTCAAAGAGCTGCATATAAGAGGATGGACGTTACTCTTTCAGCATTACACGCGGGGATGATTACATGACCTGCTCTGTGTGTCCAGCTTGAACCAGCATCTCCTAATTCCAGCTGCAAGGTTCACCTAATAAAGTGTATTTTACACAAGGAAAAATGAAACTTCAAGGGTTGATTTAGCATATCTGAAAGAACAGACATACCAGAAAGAGAGAAGACCAGAACACCAGGTTTCATATGCAAGAGGATTAGAGCCTTTCTCAACAGCCCCCTGGTCTGGGTCATACATATTTAAGAACTCCACACAAATGGCAGCCTGAAGCTTTAATTCCCTGGCAAGGCAAGCATGTGGAAATAACCAGCTCTAATCAGTTTTCTACAGCTGCTGAAAGAAGCATGCCCTGCTAGTGTGACATGCAGTAGAGCTGCTGGATCCAAACAAAAAGCTTCTGTGTCTTCTATGCTGATTTATCAATGGAATGGATATGGAAGGGGTCACTGCATCACTGCCAAACATGCTACTGGAGAATCTCCTAAAAAGAAGAAAAGTTACAGCAAGAGATAAAGGTAGACTATTCATGAGCAGGGACAAAATCCCTTTAGGCTAGGTTTACTCAGGAAGTTCTGAACCTGCACTCTTGTCTACAGCCATCTTTACTGTCTCCCTCTGAAGTTAAGCTCATTGCCTCTGCAATCTGGAAACATCTAACAGCATGTGTTCTAAGGTGTCAGTCAACCAGAAAAAGAAAGTGATCTTAAGTGAAGATGCAGGGCAGTCACTGACTTTAAAGATCCTTTTTCCATCTGAATTTAAAGTCTAGCTTCAAAAACCCATTTCTGCACATTTTAAGAAGAAATTGCACTAAGGGAAACCACATCATTGTACTTCTCTAGTGCATTAGCTCAGAGAAGCTGTTGGTGGACAAAACATCTCTTTAAATGCTTTTCGTATCCACGTCCCACTAGGGCAGGAATGAAGGACGGAGGAAATCAAATAATGTTCACAGATTTGCATCTGAAATCTAATTAAGCTAAGAAACTGCCCTTAAGATTAAAACATCAGGCAGGTAGCCCATTTCTTCAGGACAAAGAGACACCATTTTAAGTAGCTTTACAGTCTCACAACTTTCTTCCTGCAGTGGTAGAACTATGTATCCTTCATAGACATGAATAATATTCTGTCCTATGCTTTATAAAAGCACCTCAGAAAATGAAAGCTTACTGCAGTGCTCAGGAGTGAATATAAAGTTTATTTCTAATCATTGTTAAGTGGCTGTAAACTGCATGACATGCAGAGAGTGATTAATCCATGTGGTGGTCTTCATTTTGGGATGACAAAATGCCTCAAAAGCAGAACTCTTTTACTTACCTAATTTTCTGTGCTCCGATCAAAATCATTTATATTTCAGGCTCCGTTAATACATGACATTACTTCAACCTATTACAATGCACAGCTAGTTGCTTTGGGCACTGTACTCAGAGGTGGCTCAGGGAGAACTTAACCAGGCTCATGACCAAAATATCAGCATCAGAGAAAGATACTGCCTTTTAAAAAACATTTCCAAGGAAAAACGAGGACATTTTCTTTCACTACACTAGTTGTTCCATCAGAATTTTTATTCTTTGTTAGAACTTGCAGCATGTGGTAGTCCAGAACAGCTCAGTTTTTGCAACTCCCCGCCCCAGCTAGAGGCAAGCCTGAGCAAGTACTCCCAATGTGCTCACACACAAATACACACGCACTGTGCGCCGGCACAGACAGACAGCCAGCCAGCCATGGATCAACAGGGACAGAAAACAGCACCCAAGCAAACAAAATGGTCTCATGGCCTGCCTCTCCAGTTGCTAGTACTTGCACCTCTATATGCAGACTTAGAGTCCCCTCACCCAGGAAAACAGAAATAAGGTTTATTGAGAAGATGGGGCAGACTGGGCTGATGGGGCACAAGGCACAGCCAGCCAAGTGTACTGACCAGCCCCATTTAAATGGGACCAGCCTCTTTTTCCTCAGTTTTCAAAATTAGTTTCCTCCAAAGGACCTTGAGGCATCCCTTTCCTCACTTTTGGTTCTTCACCTAAACATCCCATAATAAGTCTTGTCCTTCCAAAAGCTCATTCTTTGGCATCCTGCAATGACACTCCCAGAGCCCTGCCAGCAGTAATGCCCCTTAGTCTGCAAGGTGATGGACAGGGTCCTCTCCCATGGACTCACTGATGGGTGTCCCTCCTGGCCCACGAGCCAATGGCTCCCCTACGACAACCCCTGGAGGAGCTGGGGTAGAGGCTTTGTTCCTCCATCTGGGATTTGGGGCTTTGCCTGCCTGCCCCTGTGCTCCTTTGCATGGGTGCAGACAACCCTTTTATCTCATCCCTTATTATAAAACCTTACAACCTGAACATTAATTGTGTGTTTAATAATACCATGCCAGCACAGTATTTTAATTCTAGGGGGAAAAAAACCCAGCCTGAACACAAAAGGTGGGATTAAACTATTTTTCAGCTTCTTTCAAACACACTCACAAGGGTAATACTGCGATGCAGATGCAATTGCAGACAACTGCCAGAAGTGATGCTCAGTCCCACAGCACAGTCCCACGTAAGTGGGCTGGCTGGCTGGACCCATCCCCTCTGCCATAAGCATCACTTGGGAGCTCAAGCACAGCCCATTCCTCAGGGATGATTCACACAAATGACAAGGACACTTCCTTGCTCGTACTGGGGACTGAGCAATGCTGAGCAAGCTCCTTGCGAGACAAAAGGATCTGTACAAACAGTGACTTCAGAGCCAAAATGATGATTCAGAACAGGAGCTCTGAAAGCCAAAATGACCATCAGTGAGCCAAAAATGAGGATGGTCCCAGGCAAACCCATGCAATGAACTGCTCAGACTGTCTGCAGCCTAGAAGGTGAACAGGCAGCTGAGTCTCCTTGGCATTAAACCATTTCCATCCCTAGCAAGGATCTCAGCAGATGTAATTTGTCCTACTTTAGTTATCATTGACATTACTTACAAGGATTATACAAGTCTCTCCCCCTGCATTGATCCAGCAGAGAAGATGCTATTCTTAACCACAGTACACCACAGAACAGCACGCTGATGAGCTGTTGAACCAGAATGGGGAGAGGCATACTGAGATGCTCTCACAACAGAATATTCATGATCACCTTACATTAAGCAGCTTTGTTAAAGGTGGGACCAATATGTGAGGCCCTTGTCCATTCCACTTCTCACCTCCATATAACTACTTTCTCCAGTGAAGTGACCTATCTGTCCCTTCATTGCACAGCTCCAGATATTTCATACATTTTCAGGCTTTCATAAAACACTGGGCTGTAGCTCACCCACCTATGCCCTAATATCCTCAACCCTACACGTTTCCTTCGGAAACCCGAAAGAGCGAGGTTTGGCATTTCTGTAAATAAACTGATCAGCAACATAATTAAAGCAGAGATGGAAACAAGTAGAACAAACTTGTCGAGTTTTACAATACGTATGTTAGCTTTGAAACAAAGAAACATTTTTGGACATTAAAACAAAAGCCATCTAAAACTGCTTACTGGATAATACCACTGCCTTGGCTCACGAGATTTGAGTGATTTTTCTTTGAGAACACAGTATCAGGAGGGAGCAGCTTCAAGGATTTACAGCCCCTCCTGGGAAGTATCATGCTTGTGAGGATTTAAAACTTCAGGCAGCCCTCTTTAAAGCAGCAGTGTCAGCTAGGGTTAATCTAAATCACTTTCAACTCAGTAGTTATTGGAAATCTTTTTTAGGTAAGTGCAGCAATCAAATAAGCAAACAAAAAAAGACAGAATGATAATACTAGCCTTGATTAACAGAGGAGAGTGATCCCGCATACCAATTCTTTGTATGCCTATCCAATTTTCTGCTGGCACTGTGATGCAAGGAGAGAGGAAGACCCTCCAGCTGCTGACATGAAGGAGTTAAGGACATTGCACCTCTAGTCCCTGAGGGTGGGAGCCTGGGAAAGGGACAACCCTGGCTGCTTTCTGCTTCCCAGCAGGAAGGAAATGTGCTCTGGGTGCTGCATACTGGAGTAGAGGACTATTGGGAACTGATACCAGGTACCTCTGGTCTGGCTGGTACAAAGACCAAGAGATATAAGGATATTCTCATAGCTATCAGCAGTCATTACATGTGCTTAATTCTTTAGGTAAATACATTTACATGACATAGTTTTGCAGCCTGATGCTACATCTCATTAATATGTAAACTATACCACTAACTGAAGTTGTTGTGAGGTTGGTGGTGGGGAGGGAGATCCGCTTTGACTTTGAAATCTCTGTAAATACCTCATTTAATTATTTTAAGACCAGACCTAATGTTATCATCACCTAATCTGATCTCCGGAATGACAGAGGAGCTTATGCAGAATGTTTTTGGTTTTGCCATGGGATGTGGTTAAAGCTTTTAACATGAGATAAGCAATTCCTCTAATTAATCAGGGGGGCATGTGTATGTGTCTGTGTACATTACTTTCGTACTTTTACTTCCTGACCATATAACTTGGCTAAGTTAGTGAGCTGTCTGTGCTCATATAGGTAAGCGGTTCTATGATCTGTCAACCTAGTAAGTTGCTCTTGAACAGACTAAACCTACTTAAGTTTCTGAAATCTCAATATGCAGCAAGTTTTTAAAACTCAAATCTCTTTAGTAGCCCTCTGAATCTCTTCAATATTTCAATATACTTTTCAAAGAGTAGGTGCTGCAACCAGGTAGAATTTTCCAAAACGGCCACCGTAAGTCCATAAGCAGGCATCTAGTCCTAACATTCCTACTTGCTTTTTGTTTTTATGCCTCCAAAGACTACATCCTTTCTTGAAGCCACAGCACCACTGCAAGAGCTGATATTCAGCCCTGTTTATTAAGCATTATAAAGCTCTTTACTATATCTTGGAAGACAACAGAGTCAGTAAGCTATGGTGAGCCTGGCAGGATGACACTTGGGTAGGTTTTGAAGTGACATGCAACAGGGCTGAAATGCAAAACCCACTGTCCTCCAATGCAAAGTCCTTTGAGATGCCACGGCTGAACTGGGCAGCCACTTCCAATGGAGACAAGACATTGCTGAATTGGTAAGGTGGAGCTAGCAAATACCACTCCCTGTTTTTTGGGGGAAATTTTTTCCAGGCAAGGAGAATATAGGCTGGCCCATCATCTGTGAAAAGATGCTGATCCCCAGCTGCATCAGGCACACAAACAAGCTAGGGAAGAATTTTTCCACTCTTACCTGTGACAGAGCCTGATATTCTCCCACCCCAGGCTGGCATCTGATAATCGCCTTTACCAATTGTACCTTGGGCTGCAGTTTGAGAGGGGGATTCTCCCCCTCTGCTCCGCTGTCATGTGACCCCACGTGCAGTGCTGCCTCCAGCTTTGGGGTCCCCAACACACAAAAGATGCGGACTTGTTGGAGCAAGTCCAGAGGACACCGCAAACAAGATCAGAAGGATGGAGCACCTCTTCTAAAAAGGCAGGCTGAGAGAGCTGGGGCTGTTCAGCCTGGAGAAAAGCTTTGTGGAGAACTTAGAGCACTTTCCAGTGCCTAAAGGGGGCTGCAAGAAAACTGGTGAGGAACTTTTTACAAGCTGTTGCTTACTGTTGTGACATGATAAAGGGGAATGGCTTTAAAGTGAAAGAGGGTAGGATTAGATATTAGGAAGAAATTCTTTACTGTGAGGAATGCGAGGCTCTGCCACAGGTTGCCCAGAGAAGTTGTGGATGCCCCTTCACTGGAAGTATTCAAGACCAGGTTGGATGGGGCTTTGAGCAACCTGGTCCAGTGGAAGGTGTCCCTGCCTATGGCAGGGGGGTTGGAACCAAATGATATTTAAGGTCCCTTCCAACTCAAACCACTCTGTGATGTTATAATTCACATTTATTGCTTTAACACATCTCTCCCCTCGCCCTCTCCATAAGTCAAAATATAAGGAGGACTGCAGTTAAGCCAGCCAGCTCCCCTCCTCCTCTGCAAACCAAATCAGAGCTAATACAGTGTAGTTCAGTAATGGTATGAGAAGTCAGTACTGTGGGAAACTTCAGAGTGGATCAAGAAGTATCTTATCCTGATCTGCAAGTTAAGATATATCAAGTGATAACTGATTCTTAGTTTGTAGATTAAACTGTACAAAAATACTTGGGCACTTGTTGAGCTGAAGGAAAATGCAGAAGATTTAGCTCATAATTATTGCAGGCACTGTTTACACAGTTGTGCTTTACACGATAAATACAAGTATGGGTTTTGGATTTCATGCATTTCAGAGCAGCTTACAACCTCCACTAAGGTTTTACAGATAAAACTCTACTTGCCACCTCCCTGGACATGGGCCCTCTGACCCCACTGCTATGAAAGTCACAGCCAGCTGGTCTGAAACATCCCGCGTGGCTCCTGGGTACTGCTGTCAACATAAACCCTCTGACGACTTCAGGAACTTAGTTTGCTTGTTTAAAAGAGGGATCTCTGAGCAGATGAGGGAAGGATGTGCAGGGGAAAGGGGGGACCCGGCCACTGCAACAGGGAAAGCATCGACCCAGGGGCTCCATCCACAAGACTGCCCAGGGGGCTGTTGCTCTGTGGTCTTCCCTCCCCAGCTCTGAAGGGTTATTTTACAAATTGCAAAGCAAAAGCTCGTGGAGCTATAAATAAAACATGAAAATATGTGGGGAGGAGGGAATGAAGGGATAAAAGGGTTGGAATAACAAGTTATTTTCAGTCACTAGAGATGACCAGGCAAAACTGACTCACCACTCTTTCCTCTATCATTCCCAAACTATATTTATCAAATCCCGATAACAAAAATGCCATGTTTATTCCCCTGCCTGCACATCTGCTCTCTCCTGGCCTCCTATACCACAAGTCTGCTCTACTTACACATGTGGGATGTGGTTTTCACAGGTATGTTACATGTTAGGTAGAAAAAGCCATGTTTTTTGTAGGCTTATAGGACATCACTAGTTTTCCAAAGAGAAAAATTTTATTTCATATAAGGGAGACACTGATGCACTGAAACACAACTTTCCAACTCCACTGAGCTCTAACATAAATTTCCTGGCAAACAACCAACAAATGCAAGCTAGAATGACAATTATGCTTGAAATGATGATAATTTACTATACTTCGGTGAAATTCTTTTAAAAAGCATCATATGTACTCTACCTTGTCATGATAAGATGCCTTGTTAGACAGGCAAATGTACCTAAATTAGGAAATGGATGATTAACTTTTTTTTTTAAAAAGAATGCAAAACTATTCATCCAAGCATTTCTGAAAAGCCGAGTATCATTACAATTAAGCAAAAACAAGACACCGAATACCCTTAAAATAAATCATACACAAATACACAGAGCTTATTCTAATCTTTAATATAACAGACAATCGACCCAATTCCTCTATTACTCACTGGGCATTTCAAATCACTGGGAATCTGAGAAAGAAGTAATCCACCCCAGCACATTTCTTTGCCCTCTGCTTGGATGAACAATCGCTCTCCAATGCAAATGGAATAAAGCATCAATCTCTACAGCTGAAAACACATTCCTATTCTAGGTAATCCAGTTTTGCTAGAATTCAGCTTTGCATCTGCAATTTCTACCGCCATTTCTGACAGGTCTCACTGAGTTAACAGTAAAGCAAAACACTCTGGAACAATTTACATACACAACTGTCATACCAATGATGCTCAACACTGCAGGATGTTACTGCTAGGTAAACAATGGAGCTGGCTTAAACCCTGGAATTGTAACAGAAGAAAAGTGGTAATTTTTAAAGATGCAAGAGGTAGCAGTATGTGTGAACTGTAGCACAACAACGTATGTTAGCTTTCAGGATCCCAATGAAAATGCAAGCATTTAAGAGGTTATCCTTCCTAATCTCTGTGGTCATTTTATTACATGTTATTTATTTCCCCCAATTCTTCCACAACTATTGCTAACACTCTTTTCAAATACATCTATCTTTTTTTCTATAGTTCTAGGATTTGCCAGGATGTAGGATAGGAATTTCCTCATCATTTTCTCATAATTTTTAATCCCTTTCACATTGTCTTAGGTAAAAATCAGTCAATCTACAGACTGACCATGCCACTTATTTTGAGTATTAAGGCCTTATTTTGAGCCTTGTCCTTTGTAAAGTCACTACAAAACTACTGTGAGTCACTGTGAGTAGAGGAAAACAATTCACTGCAGATATTCAGAAGGAAGCAGTCCTGGCAGTTCTTCCTTGGTAATCAACAGATCAAAGTGCATCCTATCTTCTCTGAAATGCCATGGATTCTCGCTTTCCATCAGCCCTCATTTCAGGCCAGTGGAAGAATGGTGCTATGAATAGCATAACACCATCCAGCACTGCATTGCAACAGTAGCAATAAGTAAACAAACTATGACTATAAGAGAAAAAAACATTTCATTCTTGGCTTCTAGTGCATTACACCTGTTATTTGCTATACTTCAGATACAAAGTTCAGCTTCCCTTCCTCACCTTACTCTAATTTTCCTTGCTTTTTCAGCAGTGACAGATGAGTGCCCTTAAGTTAATTCAGTGCACTTTGCTATCTGTCCTTATCACTACCCAAAGTCAACCGCTAGAGAGTACCCTTCAGCTGCGCAGTGACCTGACACTGTTTACAACCCTGTCTGCTTCAAACTGTCCCAGGCATCACTCATGAGCAGAACAGCCTTCAGCAGCCCCAGGAAGAGCAATCTGGAATTAGGGGGCAACTCTGATTCCATGCGATACAAAGCACTGGTGAGATGATATACCCAGTACTATTACATTTGGGATACACAAGAAGACACCAAAAACACATTCAAACTTTTGAGAGATTCAATATTACAAATACAGCCCATCCCACACTAAAACACTAGATGAAAATGTATCCTGCACCAAAAATAGAGTATGAACTGGATATTGAAAAAACACCTGCTAGCTGCCACCTCAAATATTTGGATGGAGTGCTCCTGCAGACGTCCTGAGCCGATCTCTCGCATTTCATGCCTCACCGATTTGTGCTATTGCCATTCTTGGTCACAGTGGTTTGTTTTCATTTCTGTGTACAAAGCAAGAGGAATGCAGAACAGCACGAGCAGCCCCACAAGAAGGTGTAATTTCAGCACACAGAAATTATGATGCTTATAGCTTTTCTCTGATGCATATACAGACTACAGCCATATCATGTTTTTGTTTCACCTTGATCTTTAAACCCAGGACAAGGATTTTGCTCTGAAAACATTTCATTCCCTGCTGTTACAAGAACTTCTGTCAGGAGCATCTGCTTTATTATCTGAATTTGCAGTGGAGGCATATTTACATAGAAATGAGCTTATCTGTACATCTCAGAGAGTGATAACAGTTTGGGGTAGAAGAGCACTCAGGTTTCAGTTGAACAGCAAAGGCTTAGCCATGAAAGAGTCAACAAAACAGAGCCTCTAACACACTTTAATCTTCCCTTCTTTACTGTAACCCTCTAGATGTAACTTAGCCCTTTGATATTCAATTCTACCACTACTAATTCAATTTCCATGTTTTTTTTCCACCACTGACTGACCACACAAACCATAGTGCCCCTGAAACAAGCATGTACAGCACTGTGCAAACCAGGCATTTAAAACCACGGCTGCCTGCACTGAGATATGAACTTATTGCTCCCAATCCCCTGGTGCTAAAACAGTTTCCACCAGACCATGATACACACAAGTGAGCAAATCTTATTAAATTTAATCAGGCCAGTACTTGGGGGAGCCATCTTAATCAGAAAGGGATTTAATGAAAAGCCACAACGCCAATGAATACTCTTTAATTACGACTGACTAATATTTATCCACAAAGAGGAATTTGTTTCAGGATTAGTCTGAGACCTGGAAGAAGCCAAAGACATCAATTTAATAATGGAATGCCTAATTAAAGTATAATGGAAACCTAATTGTGATATACTGCTTTGTAGCGCACATGATTTATTTAAAACAATTGCTTTTCACTGGGCTCATTAGGGAAAGTTAAACAAAACACAATAGTAAAAAAGAGAGAGGGAAAAACAGACACACTGAAACTTCCAAGATGATTATAATCAGCTGATGAAAGACAGTGACATATTTGTCAGATAAAGCACTGCCATCTCTCCACAGGCTGTGATTAAAATTTCTAAAAAGGATAATGATTATATAGTTCCTTCACTCCCTAACAACACGGGATCAGACCCAAACCCTACTGCAGCTACTTGGTGGAGCTACTGTGATGGAAAGGATACATAAAGCTGAAGGGCCTGATGGCCTTTGGATCTTCCTCATGCACAGAAACCTCATGTAACACATGCACCCTCCCAGGAACTACAGAAGGAGAGAGGACAACCAGTGCAGACCCCTCCAGCCCTTCCTACCTGCAGCCTGAGGGTACGACTGACTGCTCTTGACCAGGATGCACTTCTTTAAGAAGGGGTAGTCCTACAAGTATCCATGGCACATAAGTGAACCTCTCCTTTTTTTTTTTTTTTTTTTTTTCCTAAATCAAAACCAAAAATCTGCTTAAGCCATTCTTACTGTAAAACCAAACATCTTTCTGATTGCATCCTGATAGCACTGGCATGGTGGTCCCCCCAGGACACTGGGCTAGCTGCTACCCTCTTACTCACTCAAACCGAGGTGAAGGACATGCACTGTTTCTCCTGCATCACATTTCTAGAGTGTCAATGCAAGCCGTGTTTCCTCTCTTCCCTTGTAAAATGTTAGGAAAAATGAAGGAGATGCTCCTTTGTCCTGCTGTGCCCTGCAGGAAATAGACACAGGGAGGTCCAGGAGAAGATGAGCTTCTTCCAACAGTGACTAATGCTTATGTTTACCTGGTGATGTGAGAATGGTTGTACCAACAGAAGCTGTCATGAGAGTGCCAGAGAGAAGACAAAGGGATGCTACATGCAATGGGATCTCTGAAAACAGAGCACCATGGCCTTAAAGGTGAATGAGGGATCGCAGCAATTTTAAATGCACAGCAACAAAAAGGTCTGTCTCTAGAGATAAAATGATTTGCTTATTTTTTTTTCCAACTACTGCTGTTCACAGTCATGCTTAGAAAAATTCTACTGAAGTAAATCCCTTGAACAAAAATGAGCAAAGACTGCTGAGAGTGCCTGGACAGTCATTTCTGTGCCCAGACAGAAGCTGAATTCTGGGCAACCATCCTGTACTTCCACTTGTTTGATGCTTCTCAGTCTGCCAGCCTGAGAAGTAAAAAACTGAATTCCTATTGCAAGGACAGCAAAAGAGTCACACAAAGGCCAGCAATTCATCCTCAGATCTGGTCTCAGTATTACAAGAACAGGGCTGAGAGAGACCCAGTATGCAGTGGCCCAGCATTGAGCCAAATGTGCTGCTCTGCTCAAGGCAAAGACAACCAGATTTGGGGTCATACTCTAAGCTTTGTACCTTCACATTAAAGACATGTGCAGCGTTGGTCTGCTCGTTTTTATACCGACAGAAGGCAATCTCATGCTGGGAGCTGAAGTCGCAGATGAGAAATGTTGTAAATCCTTGTTGTACAGGCATCTTTAAACAGAAGTCTAAAATTGGTTTCCTGAAAACATCTGCTATAAACTTCCATCTCTGAACTGCAGTAGAACATTTAACTCCACTGGCACTGCATGCTAGTAAGCTCTGAAAGCAGTCATTACTTATGTTTTTAACACTGTTTTTTGACACAAATATGAATATGTACATAACTAAACCACAATGAATAGAATCAACTTAAGCAGTTCAGTTTATTTCACAGGAATTACAGAAACAAATGGCCTTCAATTTAAAAAGTCCATTGTTGTCAGCACACAATTGTTTTCCCGAAATATTTTAACTTGAGGAAAAATGAAGCCCCTAAATTTCACACAGTGCATTGAGAGGACAATGCTTAATTAAGGGGAGAAACTATGTGTCACAGCAGAAAATCCTTTGGAGGTATGTTTTCCACAAATACACTCTGCTCTCTGGAACACATTTGAGTTCAGAAACACTTTCCCTCAAGACGCTCTGAACAATGTATCTGCATGTTGCTCCCCTGAGGCTTATCACTGAAAGCACAAGAGACACTATGTGGTCCTTACTCCACAGCTTCTTCCACTGGAGGATCTCAAGGTTAATCGGAACAGCAAACAGATCGGAAACGCACACGTTGGGAAAACATACCAGAAAACTCCATGTTCCTTGGAAGACCTTGGCTATTTTCCCTCAAGTACTTGTTTACATAACACTGTTCACTACAATCACCATCCAGCATCACTATTCTCCCCGTTGTGTCTCAATAGCCTTGAACAAGCTACACACCAGCTGCACAGACTTCAGGTGAAGACTGCTATTCTCACTCATATTCGGTCTATGGACACCAACAATTGTGGGGAGTTTCAGCCAGGAGAGAAAGGACAAGAGCCCTCCTGAACAGCAGTAAACACACCAACACCTCTGCTCTGAATGAATGAAAGTCAAAGAAGAGCCCTGGCCCAGGGCTGGTGGAAAACTCTGAACTGCCTGCAGTGAGGCTTTGCCATGGTACAGTACTGTATCTCCAACAGACAGGAGCAACTGGATGTCTCCAATGTTCCATCCTGCTGGGAAGGAAAGAAGTCATCCTTACAAATGGGAACAAAGAAGTTGCCACTGGTTCACAGGGCAGGTCAACAAAGGAGGTGAAAAAGTTCAAGTTTCTCTGAAGAGCACAGTCTATTCTCTGAAGAACAGTTAAAGTTAGACTTTTCAAGAGCTGCTGAATGAAAGACCAGTTGGTCTTTAAAAAATAAACAATGGAGTGATGAAAAATCCAGTGTAGCAAAGACACTTTAGCTCTAAGAAGTAATTCTGGCCAAAACCTTTCTCTCTGTGGGAAAACACATACCAAGGTGACTTTCAGTAGCTTTGATTTACTTTTTGAAACATGGAACACAAGGAATGTTGCATCCCAAAGCCCACCACTCAGTGTATTTTCTGCCTAAGCAATGGTGGCCCAAACTAACTCCCACCAACTCTTCCATCTGTCCCGCTTCAAAGAGCATTAAAACAGTAAAAGTAAACACACCAAACAATAAGCAATTATAGCATGAATATCTCTGGAACTACACATATTTAGCGACTGAGGCAAAAGAAATGCAAAACAAAAAGTAAGATCTCCTATTTTTATTCTCCCAAAGCCATGTCAACTTAGTGGTGACGGCAATTGTAACTGTGTTAATCTGTCATTGAAATGGCCTTTCAAATGTCCAGGCTATAACAGAATTAATTTGACAAACTAAAGACAATTGTCCAAACACGTGCAGTAACTTGTTCAAGAGGCCTGCACACCAAAGTGACAAATTCTTTGATTAGTTTATAAGATATATGGTAAGTCAAATCAAAACACAGTGTTAGAAGAGTGAATACACTGCTGCAATAACAACTAACGTCTCAGGTTACAAATGGAATATTTTTCTAGATCAGTCTGTGATCTGAGAAGTCGTCATAGTATCACTCCACTCACCAACTGCAGACGTGAATGAATAATTCTATCCATAGAGTAAAACCCTGGCACACTTTGGCATTTCAAATTGACTAGTACATTGAGTTATGGTACTGCCTGTGATGAAATAACATTGTAGGCAAGCGCCCCAATATGGAAATGAATTGGCTACTATCCATCTGTCTTCACTGACTTTCAAAAAACTTCTCCCCTGACACCAAAAGTGAAAAATTAGGTACAAACATGTTTTTAGACTCATTGGTAAATTATCTAACCTAATCTGAAATAGGAAACTTATGGAGGTCTGGAATGCTGTCAAACTTTACTGTATTCACACCTTTTAAGCTATTTTGGCTACTTGTCAGTTACAATTACAGGGCACATTTCTATACTGCTCCCTGTGCTCTACACATTCAAAAGAACGAGCAGAGATGTACACAGTAGTAGATTGACACAGCTACATCTAAGCTGCTCTACTGGCAGTTTCAGGGCAGGCATGAGGCCAAACTCACCACCTGTTCCTAGTTACTTACGAGGAGCATCCTCATGAGGCTAGCTGCAGAAAAGTCCTGCTGGGATTCCCAGAGGGAAAACTTCAGATGTGCCCAATGCTTAGGAAAAAACCCCTCCTTTATTTGTTGGATTGGGACTTGGTGGTCTTTGTTATCTCCAGGCAGGGTACAGAGGTTGTCCAAGGTCCTCCACAGAAAGGGCCTGGTACCACCTGCAAGTGGGGGCTCATTGGGATTTGTTCAGTGCTTCAGGTGATAGGATCTGCCAGGGTAGAACAGGAAGACTGTGTTGCTGAGTGCTGCCACTTGCCCAGACCCAAGTGTGTCATCAGAGCCCTCTAGCTGAGCACAGCACTCCTGAGTCAGGTAGCTCCACCAGCAATGGGTCTGGAAAATCCAGATCCTGCACTTTGGGTTTACCATCTGCAACATGAGTAAACAGCCCATCCATCTATAGATACCACAGGCACACTAAAACATAATTAGAGTTTATATAGCACTTTGAAAAACATACAAGAGTGCTAGGACTCTTAAAGAAGAATTATATACAATAAAAGGGAAAAAGACAGATGAACAATTACCTTCTCTTGTTTTCCTGTGTGAAGACACACTTCTACTGCCAATGGTTGAACTCAAAATATGACGTACAATTTTGAAGTATGCTATAAAACAAGAAATGTATCCCCTAAAGCAAGATGAAGATGACTAAATGCTGAGGAAGTGCATATTATCAGGGAAGGATTCCAAAACTGAGAAGTCTATCATTTTGTCCTGACATCAGCAGGACCCCAACTAACAATGCTGATCAGCTACAGCTGATCTATTCAGATGCTTCTGATTTACCACACATTGCTTTCCCTTCATGATCTACCATCTGAAAATGTTAGCCAGTAACAATACTTCTCTCATTTTTAAATACTGAAAAAGGGACCAGCAGAGCAAAATACCAGTAAATGCATGATGCCCTGAATTCCTGACTCTTAAGTATACATTCTCAAAGGGCTGTTTTAAGAAAATATTTACTCTTTGGTTGTTATGGTGATCATCTTTTCACAGCAGTTTATAAAAATAGGAATGGCTAAAAATAAAATCCAAAGGAACCTAAGGCACTAAAAAGGAATATGGCATGCAGATTTGTCTGCTTCAGAATAAATCTGCATATAGTGTCCTGCAGCAGCACGTTTTACAAAGGGAATTAAAGCCATGAAATTAACATTTTAATGAAGTAGAGAGACCATTGACGTCAGGACTACACACTGATTGTTGCTTCCAGGTGGCCTAATGAGATGAAAATGAAGTTTATATCTTCAGCTAGTCTAAGCCAGGCTTGTTTTGTGACTGTGATTGAATTTAAATGAGAAGATACTGCTGTGTGCAAACATGTCTAGGCTAGTAAGTAGCCTTATCAAATCTAGGCATGATAAATGCTTGATTTTAAATATTTTACGTTAAGAAAAGGGATTTCAGTCTTCCTTTCACAATTCAACATATATGCAAAGCCAAAGTCTTATCATTAATTGTATAGCATGCCACAGCTTTTGTACTGGTTGCTCCAGGAATTCCCACATAAAATTTTTACTGCAAGATGTGCTCGTTTATCTATCCAGACACAAAAAGCATTCTGCTTATGAATGTGAAATAGGAAATTGTAAATCCTACGTAGCCTGTGGATAACCCACACTGTGATGTTTTGGCACCAGAGGCATGCCAGACATTAAGGTACAGTGATGGAAATGCGAGACCATCATGTATTGTGAAACACAATAAACACAATAAACAAGGAACTGCAGCACATCATAAATTCTGTGTTCCTAAATGCCACTGAGAGCACTGCATTTCATTTTCTGTCTTCACTATACATAGTGAATAGCCATGTATAAATGTTTTCCATTATTTTTTATTAGGGGAATGAATCGATACTGGTCTTGCTTTAAATACCGTATTTCTACTTAGAGAACAAGACAACCATCCTGCTGGGGATACACCCTCACAATTCCTGGGAAATCCTGTAGTTTAGTAACGTTTCACTTTCTTGCCCTCAATATCATATAAAAAATAAAAATAAAAAAAACTAACCCAAAGCCAGACTCAGTTTGCAGGACTATGTGTATTCTTTAGGTCCAATTCTCACTTCATTCCTGGGTTCCCACATCTGTAAAGTAGTCTTCAACAGTCCTAATTTCTCACTTCCTAAGATGTCCTGACATGCAATCTGCTACTGCTGTTATAATTGATCAGCAGTACAGACTGGAGCAGGGCTAGAGAAAGAGAAAATAAATTGACTGGCCCTCCAACTCAGCTCTTCTTCTGAGTCTGTAACCTAGAGTTAGAATAGCTATGAGGGGATTTATTTTAGGTTTTCTCTATTTTGTCCATTATAAAATACATAGTTAGGTTCATAGCAAGAAAAAAAGTTGCCCATCAACAGCTCTTTGCTCTTTTTAAAATTTAAAAACTTCACAGGAAACCACTACTATGCAAAACCCCTTGTTTCTCTGCAAGATGGAGCTACTAATGTTTACTACTTCTAGCAGATTGCTTGTAAACCTTTTATAGACATCAGCTTCCCAGGCAAGATGCATCTCTAGGTACAATATGTGTATCTACATTCCTATTTTTCTCCTTCTTTTTTTCTTCCCTTTTTTTTTTTTTTTTTGTTCCCATGGGAACAAGGACTGTTGCACATGGATTACGTTTAAGGATTCAACAACTAGGCTCAAAGAATGGCCCCTCTAGTAATTTAACAGTCATACCAGGCTTTAGCTACCCCTGACCTCTACAAAGCCTGGCCAAACAATCTTTGTGGCTGTCGAGCTGTTTGAGATCTTGAGGTCTACAAGAAAGCTGGTGAAGGGCTTTTTACAAGGTCACACGGTGACAGGACAAGGAGGAATGGCTTTAAACTGAAAGAGGGCAGGTTTAGATTAGATATTTCGGATGAAATTCTTTACCTAGAGAGTGGTGAGGCACTGGCAGAAGTTGCCTGGAGAAGTTGTGGCTGCTCCACCCCTGTAAGTGTCCAAGACCGGGTTGGATGGGGCTTTGAGCAATCTGGTCCAGTGAAAAGTGTTCCTGCCCATGGCAAGGGGGTTGGAGCTAGTCAAACTTAAAGGTCCCTTCCAACCCAAACCATTCCATGATTCTGTGATCTTAGCAGGTATGAGGCACAGAGAGACTGGAAGGACTTCATCAAATGTGCTCCGTGCCCTGCTTTAGGAACTCATATGCAGGGAAAGTGACTGCTTGAAGCAGGAGGTACAGCTGGCAGACACATATTTGAGACACTCTTGCATCATCAGCAAAAATAACCCATGTTCTCACAGGCAAATAAACACATCTGAGCTCAGGACTGCTCTCTGGCCCCTGGGAATACCTTGAATATGGAACTTTCTGATACAGTTCCTGTGCTACTTTAATTGTTGAGACAACTGTCCTGGACAGAGGGCTAGATATAAACATGAATGTTCAGTGTGCAACCAAACTAGACAAGTAAGTAGCCTGTTCAGCCTTACAAAAGGAGGTTTTAAGCCACTTTTATTCCTGGGATGCAGGTGATAGGGCAAAATCAATCCAGTAACAACCCACTTCTGGAAGGAATTATCTTGCTGTCTCCTGCCCCACCCTGGATGATCCCTTTGCTCCCCTTGATGCTGCAGTGAGCCCTTTCAGCACACGGAGCCAGCATAAGATAACTGTGCCAAGAAGCTATACTAGGGCTGCTGAAGAATCTGGACCCCTCTCTGTCCATGGAAATGGGACACAGGTATTCCCACTGCTAGCCCAAGGAGTCAGGAGAGCTCATCATGCTGGACTGGACACTATACACACAGCATGTTTTCTGATCAGAAACCTCTTCCTTCATCCACCAAAGAAGATAAGCACTCTGTTTCCCCTACCCATCCCAGATGTGGGTGAAGGCTTGTCTTTTTGAGGCAGAAGACCCAACCTGCAGCTCACATCTGTTGTGCCGGTAAGATGTAAAAGCAAAATTACACAGAATGCAGCGTCCTCCTGCAATTCATATGAATTCTGGGCCAAAGGTTGGAACATTTTTTCTTCATTATTCTACCATTGCCTAGAGTAGCATTTTCCTCTATTAGTTGCTATTGCCTAGAACAGCATCTGGAACAAGTTAGGTAGCCAGAGGAGAGTAACAGACATGAGCTCAGTGTGTTCCCAGGACCTGGTTTTCAGAGATACAACACACCTGCAGCTTTCAGCAAATTCATTACAGAGCTAAAGAGATCAAAGCTATCTGAAAAAATCAAGCCCATGCTGCTTAAACCCTCTCAGGATGTATGCCACTGCTTTCTACACACCAGCTAAATGCTCTGGAGACTTATGAACATTTGCTCCAAGTATGGATTCAGCCTGGGAGGTGACAAAGACATGAATAACCTCAGCAAGATCCACATCCGAGAAGGATGTTCACAAATTCCTGGCTAGCAACAGATGGAAAAAACAAAGGCATGGAACCACAGCTGTTTCTTTTCTGAAATGGTGAAGGACCCAAGAGGACCTCCAAGCTACAAACTCCACCAGAAGTGAGAGGCACACCCTCCCTCCTCCCTCCAGAGGTGTAGGCACTCACTCCACCCCTGCAGACAAACACCCTCTGCCCAGCAGCTACACACGTCACTGCCACTCAGACCCAAATTTCTACACCACTGACAAAACACAAAAGAGTTTTGATTACAGAACAGGTACATGCCTTACATGCTTAATCACAAACATCCCCAAACTAGGTAAGAAGAAAGTAACAATGAGGTACTCGAGTTGTGATAAAATTGTGGAGTTTAGCACTTTTTAATCCCTCCCCCAGTATTCTTATGCATTCATTTATCTAGAATAGCAACAGTTCCAGCACATTACTGAAGTTAAAAACTTCCAGGGAGGAAGAAATCCATATCAAATATCACCCTGTGCCATCAGCTCTGACACCTTCACACACACAAAAAGCATCCTGTTGTTAATAGGAGATATTCAAAAAAGGGTGAAGTGTCTCAAGGGAAGAGAAGAGAGAAGACTGGGCTATGCCACCATCCCCAGATGTGCATAGTTCTAAACTATTGGATTTCTGAATTTTAAAAGATTCCATCTTAAAAGCAAAGCAAAAGCCCAAGCAGAAAAAACTAGTGGAATAGTTTTTTATTCCCTTTGACTAGCAGAAGAAAGCCAGAAAAGACTTCAATTTCTAATTTTGGGTTTGGAGGTTCTTTGGTTTCGGTTTTTCTTGTGGGTTGTTGTTTTTTGGGGTTTTTTTTCCCCCCAAACTGAAGGTCTGTGTTTCAATGAAGCAATTTCTACAAGGTGTTTCCTGCTTCCCATCAGTCCCCCAAATCTTGATCTTAAGTGATGGGGAACTGAAAAGACACATATATTCCTTATTACACTGCATGATGCTTAAAGTTCCCTCTATGGTATATTGAGCTGATATGTCTTAGTAAATGGCACATTTCTGGCTTTCACTGCTTTTCAGTTTCAAAATAGAGATTCCTACTGAAGGCTTAACACATACATTTGTAAACTGACAGATCAAACAGCGCTAACGCTTGATGCATCATAATTACTTCTGTTAAAGACAACATTGTTGAAGGCAAGTAAGCATGTTTGTTTTTAGGGTTTTTTAAAGATTAAAAACAACCCCTGCTTTGCCTAGTCCTTCAGTCTTGCTTCCTTGACTTTATAATGTTTTGGCAAAGTGCTTGACTAAAGAATTAACTGCAGAAACAGTAACCAAATTCCACCTAAGGTTGTTCATAAGAAACTGTGTAAGGCATGTACGTATTCAGTAATAAAACTCTGTGTAAGCAACCCTGCAGAAAATCGGTTCAGATAAAGAGATTTGCCATCAAAGAGGCATGAGAAAGACAAGCTTCAACTAGACACAGCCACTCTTCTCCATGGCTTTTGTTACAGCTACAAAGAAGTAGTTACAAAACAATGTTTAACGCCTTTCCTGAAAACCAGGTTATAGTTTGTGCACTTAATATTTGGAATTTACAATATTTTAGGAGACAGGAGTATTTTCTCCACGCACAATGTGCACAAAAGATATGCATGCTTAGGCCTGTCTAATTATATTTCCTGCTGTTATGAAATGCAACTAGAGTTTCCATCCTAAATTACACACAGGATTCTTTATTATAAATGTCGTGACTCACCCCTGTATTTGCAATCTGCCAAGAACTGCTTACTGCAGTCAAGTGCATGGCAGGCACGTTACTGGAACACTGCACGTGAATTACCTCAGTCCCTCCTCTCCCACCCACCACCCTAATCTCTGAAGTGTTAAAGTTCAAAGGTACTTCATGCTGCCTTTTGGGATTGCTCCCACCACGCACCAAATAAGCCAAGTTCTATATGGAAATAATTTTCTTTCAGGGAGGATTCATATCTTTTTGTGTGTTTATCATGTGTTCACTATGCTTGGCAGATATGAGTCAAATGTTTGAGCCCTGGTTGGGACATGCAGAAGGTTATTATAATGCAATTCATTACAACAACTTTCAGTTTTATGGATGAATCTCAAAACAATCCAGTGGGTTCCAGGAGCTTCTTCCTAGGAGAGAAGACCTGATTTATCTTTAAAAATACCCCAACCCATTGCTGAGAAATTTGGTTCAAGTTTTTTAAGTAGTTTCTGCGATGTTTCACTGCCTGCTTCTGAAAATTAGCTTGTAAGTGTAGGAGACCCACTTTTTTTCTGTTGCTTAACTGAAGTACCCAACAGTTTAAGGACTCAAACACAACTTGAGTTTGTACTTTTCCATTTCTCAAGTGGAAACAAGATCACACAACTAAATGGTATGTTCACTTCTTGTTTCATGCACAGAATTGCAATTAAACGTTAATCTCATACATTTAGAGAGATCAACTAAGGTTTCAGAAAAGCTTTTAAATTCCACTCCAAAACAGAAAGGAAAGAGGCTATTCGGGAAAAAAAATGCAGCCATTCTGAACTGAAAATTATTGTGTTGCCTCTGGTGAGGTCAAAATCTTCATTCCTTAACCACATTATAGCACTGGATGTCCTGTGTGTGAAAAAGACGCCAACTCAGGGACTGCACAAAAAGATGGCTGATTTTGGTTTAGAGAGAAAAGCAAAGACAAATATAAACTTCTTTGGAAGTGTGGAAATATATTTTCCATATATCAAAACCTACTAAATTAGCCTAAAAAAGAATGGAACTAGAGTTTCTAAAATCTACTGTTAAAAATATTGACTGGAAAACTACATATGCCTATATATGTGTGCATATTTATATATGTGTTTATATATATATATATATATATAGCTGTATCTGTTTATCTACATCTTAAAAATGAAACTTGAAAGTTTTTATTCCTGTTGTTTTAGAGTGAAAAATTATTCAAATTGGACAGAAAGTGACTACTGACAGCATTTTATTAAATGTGCAAATACATTTGGAGGAAAAACACAATAAACCAGAAATGAGGCATGTGTTTTTTTTAGTTGACAGGGTAACTAATAAAATATATTGTGTTTCAACATGTTTGAAAGAAAGAAGATGCCTGCAGAAGATGAATTACATAAAGAATGCTGCTGGGGTTTCATATAAATTGCTTTATTTTTATTTTCAGAAACCTAATGTACTAACAGTCCTGAAATCAGATGTGCATAACTTGCCCTGTGTATTTCTGCAGTCCCTTGACCACAAATGAAATTGCTAGATTAGGATCTCAGATTTAAAGAACCTTCTTTAACCTCTCGTACCTGTTTATTCACACGCACAGCTGCCAGTGCCTTGAACAGTTTACAACCCCTCTGTGTATCTTTATTAATTTTCCCTGTGCCAGCCATATCTTCCATTTCTCCTTATTTCCTGCAATCCACAAACCACATTCTGTGCGAGCAGAGGAAGCCACAGAGGGGCCAAATGCAACTGCTGAGGCTGTAAGTACATAAGAGAAGCCCCTCATTACACAGCAGAGCATTATATAACGTGGTATTCTCACATATAATGTTTGATTTTCTCGGACAACACATGATTATTGAACGAGGAATACAGATCCCTCATGTCACTGGTTGTTTGCAGACGCAGTTGCTGTAACAGGACACAGGTCAGGTGAGTACAATCGCAGACATTTTGGAAACCTCATCTGCATACTCCGACCTACAGAGTTTGCTGTAAGTCCAACTATCTTTAGTGCTGTAATTTTTAAAACCAGCACTAAAGGTTATTTTGATAGATTTGAGTTAGCTCATGATTAAAAGTATTACCTCTAACATTTACCAAAAAAGACTCCTAAATCTTCGTTTTTTAAAATCTGCCAGTGAAGCAAGGAAAGCCTTAGCTTTTTTTACAGTTCTGAATTGAAAAGATTTAAAAAAAGATAATACTTTTAAAGTTGCGTCTCACAGACCCTTAGTCCTCACTAGAAAATGTTTATATAACATTTCCAAGTTATTCTATGTTGATATATAGACCCTGAATTTTATTAACAGAATTTGGCGTGATCAAAATCCCAGTAGGGTATGCTGACACTGCTCTCCCTCCAGCTGCTCCTCTCCATCTGAAACATTCTCCAGGCCATAAACAGGAAAAACTACTAAGAAGCCGACAGCATCATATGCTGCAGACACATGTATCCCTGCAAACGTGCAGTTTACAATATCAACAGCTGCATGGAAAAAAACACCCAGAAAACAAAGAGGAACATTTCATAACAAGACTAAAAAAACCCCGAAACCTTAACAATTAAACAGTTTTTCGTTGAAGAGCTGAAGCTTATTACAAATATCCTGTCTAAAAGTATCAGATTGTCCAGATGCAGAAACAAAGATAATACACAAAGAAAGACAGATGTCGCTCCCAGGATGGTGCTGCATGCAAAAATGTCCATTTTCACATCCACTAAAACACAACAGGGGGTGTGCAGGAGGTGGAATCTTTCTGCCAAATGCACAGAGGAGAAAAAGAATTTCAATATGGGATCTGTCCAGAGATAGAGGTCAGAAAGAAGAGAAAGGAGAAAAGGTCACATTCAAGCTTTTAATAGGCAATAACATTTTCTGGAGGATATAATTCCCAAACTATTTGGCAAAACTTCAGGACATCCATCAGCACAAGCAAAATGAGGGTCAGTTGGCTATTCTGTGAAATATTGAGCATTTTGTGAGTCATAAATTTAATAAAATGTGGATGTGCTAAATTTACTCCACTCCCAAGTCACACCCTTTTTTGGTAACCTCTGTCCATGATATTCTTCAATGCATCAATAATGGGAACCCTCCAAAAAAACTAAACTCAAAGGAATTAGGACTGAATAAAACCAGACAATACATACATATTTAAGTCCCATTTAAGGTTACAAAAGAATAGGGTAAAAATTTCAGACACACACATACAAAAAGGCCCGATATGTTGTTTTTGCTATAGGGTTGTAATTAGTGATGGGAGAACCCACATTGCTCCCATAGTTAAAGGATCGGAATCTCATGAATAGTTTTGCTAGCCTCTGACAGATGTTTTGCAGCTATTTTACTGAAAATCTCATTTTTAAGCTAGGCCCTTTCCCCACGTCCTTGGTACATGACACCATAGTGCTGTAGAATGTGTCCCTTCAGTCTGCCCACCATCTCACTGCTCCAGCTCGCAAAGCATATTTTGCTAGACACAGATTCATAACATGGACAAATCCATGTTCCTCTCTGTAGCAAACCAGTAACGACCTAGGCAGACTCAGAGCATTTACATCTCTAGGTGATAGACTGCTTATTCCACGATTTCTTTGTTTCTTGTATCTCTCCCTGAAGCAGCTGCTGAAGGAGTTTGGATACTAGTGATTTTATTTTCCTTTAAAAGAATACAATCTCAGTGGACAGTGCTCCGCTTCCTGAAGCCTTCAAAGGGAGCACGGGAGACTTGCTGCTACCCCATCCCTTGGCAATATTCTGCCTCAAGCCTCTTGTCTTTTTATTTTCACTGCAAGTTCTTTGGTTCAGCATTCAAAATTACAGTGGAATGGAGGAAGAATTATTGCTATATAAAAAAAAAATCACAGAGCAATCTGCCCCAAACAGGCCAGACTTCACAAGCTGTTTAGAAGTGGAGACTCAGCCACAATTTGCAAAGGGCCTCATGGATATGCACCACTGCAGTTTTAAACCATGCCTGGAATAAAGTCAGTAGTGGCAAAGGGACAATCTGTAGATCCTAATACATTCACTACCTACAAATTAGCATGAGTCATGAAGTAAAATGCTGGGTGGAGTGGGAAGGCAGGGGAAGCAAGACCTAATTCAAGAAACCACCAAAGAGAAGCTTTAATTCAACCAACACTTACATGCTCCCTTTTCAGGAAAACAAGAGAAAAAAGAGGACAGGAGGCTAAATAGAACTGAAACTGGCAGAAAGTCAGGTTCCCAAATAAATCTTCATGTTAGAAACTGTATCAAACCCAGTGATGGATTAGTGGACCTTTAAAGACATTGTTTTAAGGAAACCCTTCCCTGGCTGAAGCTGAATTTCAAATTCCAGCCAAGAAAGAAAAACAAGAAAGTGTCTCTTTTTCTTGGAAATTTAGAGGAGAAAATAGGTTATCACTGTTTTACAAGGATGATTTAGCCTGTCTTTTGTTGTCTTTCAAAAAACACATTTATTTTTATATTCACTTATTACAACTGACTGCATATTTCCTCAGGAGTTTCAATTCATCAGATGTTCTCAGAGAAGCTACAGGAGTCAGTACAAAATGAACTGATTTCTTAAATTGCCAGAACAACAGTCATCACAGGTGACAGGTTTTGTATTACAGACACACATAATTACTCTTCAAATCTTCAAAGCAATCTTCTGAAAATAGTCCTGCTTAAACTCCCGAGATGGTCAAGAAAAAAGGCACTTGCTCCTAAGACAGTGCCTGCAGACAGGTAGGCTCCCATTGTTTCCCTGGATTTGGCTGCACCCAGAGGCTCAGCTTTTACAGCTCCTTTTAAAGTACTCGTGGCACAAACATCACTAAAATTGCAGCTGCTGGTAAGGTTACCAAACAATCTCATTAAAGTACAAAAAGTTACTTTGTTTCCAACTAAGGGTTTTTGTTTGTTTGTCTGGGGTGAGGAGGATATTCGATTAGTTTAGAATGATCCTGCCTCACATGAAGTACAGCAGGCCATGTGATTTTATCAAAGCCATTTCTTTATTATTGTCATTCCAACACACAAGCCACTGCTGCCTTATTAATTTCAACTTAAGCAGTTTTAAATACAGGATAATAACCACATTTAGTGGAACATTTGGTTTGTTTCCTTATGACTCCTGTTGTTTAAAAAGCAAAATGAGAATGAAATCAAACTATATCAGTAATATTTGTATATGAAAGAGCATACATAAAACAAAAACAAGTGATGAAGCTCCATAAATGCTCCATAAATCTGGAAAAGATACATAAGTATCTTATTAATTTTCAAAGAGAGACTAATCTGGACATGGAGACTATCAGTATTTTACTAAACTTATATCAAGTATGGTGGTTTTGTTAAGATTTAAAAAAAACCCCAAACAAAACAAAACAAACAAACAAACAAAAAAACCCATAAAAAACCCCAACCCAATTCAAACCAAAAAAAACCAACAAAAAAACCCACCCATCCAACCCAAAATAATATATTTACAAAAGAAAAATGTTTAACTGTTCCTTTTTAAATATTTATAAGGAATTGCATTGCCAGGTTGGATGGGGCTTTGAGCAGCTTGGTCTAGTGGAAAGTGTCCCTGCCCATGGCAGGGGGATGAAACTAAATGATCTTTAAGGCCCCTTCCAACCCAAACCTATGTGTCTACGATTCTATACTTTTTGGCACCCAATATGGGGCTCCAAGAGTTTGAGATAGTAACAGACTGACCAGAGAGTATAAGAAGGCATTTAGACTTGTTAACAGCGGTGGGTCAGGATATTGATTCCTCTGTATCAACAAGACATAAGCAATTTAAAAAAGCAATGTTGACACCTAATATTCAAGCTGGCTTCTAATGAACTCATGTTTTTTCCTCAATCAATACTAATAAACCATTAAATTCTCAGCAACCTCTGCCTATATACAGGAGCAGTCAGCAAATACTAAATTTCAGAAGATGATGGTTTACTGGTGAAAGAAAGAACAATATCCCAGGAAATGGTCAGTGTGCCACATTTACCAGTTTATTCTGCAGCCCAATGAATGCATGAGTGCAAGGAGAAGGTTTTGTGGAGATCTGGACTCTTCATGTGCCTACCTCCCACAAAAGTAAAAATGTTCAATACCCTCAGGTCTTTCCAGATGTATCAAACTAAGTCAGGTGCCTACTCATATATGTAAGAATTAATTATTTTATTTTGCCAACTGGTCAGATTACCCTGCTGCTTTAGGGTGAAGCTGCAGCACTTGAGCCAGCATTCTCCACTGTCAACAAAATGAAACAGTTTCATCCACCTCCCTCACTTTCTGGTTCTGGCATTCCAGGTTTGCTCCTTCCCCCTACGACCACTGCTATGACACCAGGATTTGCAGGCCAGATGGCGAATCATGTAAGAAAAATTATCCTGTTGTAAAACAATCCTTTTCCTTTATTTTTCCCTGGTGGCACTCCCTGGTTTACATGCACATAAAACTACAAAGTTGATTACAAAGCTTTTGGGTGCTAATAATGCCCCACCCCCCCCAAAACCCCTCCACCCCAGTTGTGTAACTTGTTGAGAAGCAAAGCAACTCAAGATCAGCTTCCTAGTTTATTTTTACTAAAGTTCAGAAATAAAAACCTGAGCTTCCAAGTGCAAATCCAAACATTCCAGTTAAAAGAAGTGCAAATACTTGACTGGATGAACAGCTACAAAGCTGTATGGATTTCAGTAGAGCTAAACTAATTCACCCAGGCTAAAGACTCCTCTGCCTTTGCAAGAGCAGGCAGGCAGAAAAGCAGCAGATCTGCACTGAAGTCGGCAAGAGCTACATTCATCTTGGAAGGCAGCAAAATAACTTTACCCCTAAATGGTAAGATGATATTAGTAACAAAATTCTTCACATTCTTTTCACGAAAAGACGTTTCACATTGCAAGACCATATCCTAACAAACCGGCCTTAGATGGTTGGATTGAGTCTGCACAGTGGCAACGCCAATGTATCACACATTCTCCTGACCAAGCAAAAAATCAAAGCAGGACAAGTTGTCCAGTCCAGATGGGGCTATTTGGTCTAAAAATAAAGTTCCTGAACACCAATTTTATGCTGGTATGAAACAACTCAGACGACAACAGCCAATTTCTTTTACTATAAAGCAGGCTTAGTACCTCCACATTACAATTTCCCACTCTTTCATTACAAGCCCCTACTGTAATTGCTATGTACAACGTCAAATTTAAACCACTTCCACTGAAGTGGTTTAAATTTCCAGGCTCTTTCAGACTCAGATTCTTTTTCTTTTTTTTTTTTTTTTTTTTTTTTTTAAGGGAAGAAGGAGCACCACAATCTCAGCTAAAGCAATTCAGCTATATCAAAGATTGAGGCTATGGAAAAAATGTTTTTGTTACTTAAAAAGTCACAGAAAAATTTCAGATGGTTTGTTCTTTGGAAAGGAATAACATCCCCAAGCCTTGGAACTGGGACTTGAAATTTGGCAGGAGATGGTATTTGTGTCAGTAACGTGCCTTTCGCCAACTTTCAAGAAAACATCCCAAATTTGGCCAACAACTACGAGCCTTTGAAGAATCTTAATTTTGCACACGCTCAGCAAACATTTTATAGAGTTTACAGCTGAAATTTAAGAAGAATCTGTCCTTATTGAGTATTCCAAACTTCTAGCCTTCAGTGCATGCATCATTCCCTCTGAGTAAACGACCACGTTACATCCCCTCCTGGCTCCTGCCTGTGACCACCCATGCAGCATGTGGAAGGAAGTCATCTGATTCAAATGCAAAGAGGACAATTATTTAACATCTCTGGAAGGGAATTTGGAAACCAAAGCAGAGACCCAGCCTGTGGAGGGATGGTGGCAGTATCTATTGCTTGATCGGCTTTTGATTTACTGTTTGAAAACATTTAGAATAACAAAATACATGAGTAGTAAAGAACATTAGGTTGTAAAGTTCAATACTCAGATCTAGGGAAATGCAGATCTATTGCCTCTGCCTATATAATGGATATTATCTTTAGTGCTGTGGTGATATACTACTTGGCCCCAGGACCTGAACTCCAGTGAATCAGGGTTGTGTAAGAACTGAATGCAAGAGCTTTGCTTCATTTGCTGCAGGACCAGGAAGGTCTACAACAAACAAAAGAGAGGGAGGGGGGAGGAAACTAGGGGGGAGGACTAGTTCAGCTTTAGGCAGCTGAGTCTCAAACCAATCTTCATGCTAAATAAAACCTAAGAGAACTGCATGTTATTTCTGCCTTTTTCATAAACAGACTTTAATGCCTCATCTTCTGGTTTGACTCACTGGAAGTTACTAGGGTCAGTTTTACAGTGCTGCTGAGCACCCTCAGCTGCAAGCTGCATGGAAAGCACTGTGACTGGAAAATAAGCCCACAGGTGTCTAACACCAGACAGTAGACCTGACCTTAGTCTTGCTGCACTTCCATTTCCCACATACACGAGAAAAATACAGGCACAGTGAAAATAAATTCTTTCAAAATCAGGAAGCATTCTAGTGCTAGAGCAGCAAGCAGCAGAGAAAGATGCTTATATGGAAAAACTGTTTTCAGAGAGGAGTTTGAATAGTGCAGCACATAAACCCTGGGGCCACACACTGAAGATGAAGAGAAAACAAGATATTTAGAGTTGCTCCTTCAGTGAGTGCTCAATGAGGCAGAGGACGTGTGTGTGGGGAGATTGGCATGCAATCATTTAGCTGAAGACCAGATCATCTCATATATACAAGTAAGAAAACCAAATTAAGATTCCGCAAACAGCTTTGTGATGTTTGCTGACTTGTGAGTGACAAGTTTTCCAAACACTGTAATTTTTTCCCTTTTTAATTTTGCTTTCATTGTTGGTTTTACCCAAATAAAATTACCAGTCCTCCAACTAAAATAGTCCTGTAAGATTTAACGACATTGGATACTGAAATGTGATAGAGAAATCTGGCCTCAGCCTTAAAGAATACATTAGACCTTTAAATACTCCGTTTTGCATCAGCTTTTAAATTCAAATCCCAAACCTGATCTGTGAAGGAAGAATCAAATTTTGCAATGTTAATAATGATCAAGTCTTAGCATTCTGCATATATAAAACCAGTGCTTGTTAGTAACTAAAGATAACTCACTATGTTTTTTCCTCATTCTGTTTCTCAGAAATTATATTAGACTTCAACTCCATGTGAAAGTTGTATATTTGGAAACAAGCTAAGGAAATAAATAAGAATTTTATCATTATGATTTTCAGTTCAATTGTTAAAACCTCACCTACAAATTTTGCACGTATTAACTGTTTGTAATAAGAGCATGTTTTTATTTTGTCCATTGTAATATGAACTCGGTTGATGCTTCTAACTTTTCTTAATTATCCTTAGTACAAAACACTTCTCCTTAGCACTTTCAAAGCTATTCAAACCTTTGCAATGCACGGCACTGTATAATAGAGAGGTAAAAGACTGTGCCCTGTATAATTCTGGCAGTTTATTTACCACTGATTAAGGACACCTGTTTTACAAGAAGCTGAGTGGTGGCTCAACTAATCAAATTCAACAGTAAATTAAAAAGAATAGCACTGAATTTGCAGCTCCGACCTCAACTCTCTGTCATGACAAACTATTTGACAGGCACTGATCTAAATGCTCTGGGATTTGTACTGCAAACTTGAATAGCCATATGCTTACCACTGAAACGTGCCAAAGGTCTGTTTTTCCATAGTTTTTGAAGTTTGTTTACCAGTGCATACTAATATACATTTAATAATTACTTTAATACCTTCCTCCCTCACCCTCAATGACTAAATGACTCCAAGAGGGTTCTAAGAGGTACATACAATTACACTTGAACTTTTTATGCATCCACAGATAATTCTGGAATGAAGTAATATAAGCAGCATAAATAAATCATTGCATAAAGTCATGATAAGCACTGCCATCTATCAAGCAATCTGCAGCAGAAGACTAAAGACACATGCATCCTCTTTTTGAACTTTTTCCTTCTCCCCAATCCTCCTCACTTCTTATTCTACGATTAGTCTCTACAAGTGAGTTTTCCACCTTCCAGATAACAGGCTGCTGCCTCTCATCTGAATTCATGCTGGAGCTGTTCCCCCAAGGAAGCAGCGTGGTGCAGCTAAACCTGCCCTTGGAGCATCTCCACCTCTGCCAGACCAGTCTACACCCAACATACTCTCTTGGTACAGAGCACCCCTTTTCATTACTTCCACAAAGTTTTGGAAATAAGCTAGTCCTTACATGATCTTGGCATTAACTATGCCTTCTTATCACACTGATTTAACACTCGTCCCTTTAATCACTAAAAGAGATAACACAGACAGGAAACCCACCAAAGAATTAAATTAGCTTTTAAAAGGCTAAATTGTCTGATTGTTTCTATACAAGATGATACCTATGAAGACCACATTTTTGCTATGAATAAAGCATGCATTAAAATATCTATCCAGGAAAAGACAGTTTAAGAAGAAATGCTCTATTTCAAGTGTGAATTTGCTGCTTTGTTCTATTCAAATGCAAAATAGTGTTGTTGCTTATTATATTGCCACTTTCAATGTTGCTTAATTTACATAAAAATTAACTAGATTCTTCTTTTGCATGCATCAAGTATTCATGGTTAGCTATCTATGTATATTTAATATATTTCCATGTCATCATCCATTGCTAGGTAATTAGTTCCTGGAACTCTTACTGTGTTTCAAACAGTGAAACATAAGAAGATCTTATTTAACATCAAGTTTCCATTCAACAGATGAGTAGCAATTTCCCACTCATCTTCACCTCTTCTGTGTTTTGATTCTTTTTTCCGATGTTTTACACTTAAAGGGGATGTACGCTGCAGTTTCACTCAACCGAGCTGAGTGAGCATTCAAATTCACACATCTAAGCTGAATTTCTCTCACCCCCTTTATTAACTGCCTTTTCTCAAAGCCCTACTACCTATCCCAACATGCTGATATACAAGACAGCTACACAGACGAAGCCTCACTGAAACAGAATAAACACATCATTTTCTATCTGACACACTAGGATTTTAAACATTGCTGTATACAGACATTATACAGTTTTCTGTCGTGCAAAAACACATGCAACCACCTTTCTAGTACAGTCAATATGAAATTTTTGACCAACTTCAATGAGTGAGGGATTCTGCAAGGATCTGGTAGCCAAAACAGAACTCTTGAAGTTATCTTAACACAATCTTGAATTAAAAGCCACTGAAATTCCTGCAAGGGAATTTCTACCTTATGACTAATGACAGAACTGCTATACTTAAAAAACAAAACAAAACATTAAAGATTTTTGCATTCTCACAGTACACTAAGGCTGAGCAATACTGAGGTATTGCAATAGCTGGGGCACAGGTTTGATAAAAACATCTTTTCCATTTCTCTCCCTGTTAAGATACTTAAAGCAGTTTGCAGTTCTGAGATCAGGTTCCACTCACATCTGCTGCTCTTGGCCTAGACACTTTGGACCAGATTTCACCTATGCTTAACAAGGTAACTACCTGCTCTTTGTTTGCTAACAGAGGCTTAATAGCTTTTCCTTTCCTGACTTGATGTTACAGCCAATTATTTTCAAGCCCAGTCAAAAATTCATGAAAAAGTTACAGCTGGACACCTCACCCCAAGTCTCTACCTTCTGCCCAGCATGCCATTTGAGGTTCTTGAACAGACCTTCCTGTCCTTCATGGAGTTATACTCACACATTCTCTGGGAGCTTTTCTCACCATGGATCTGCCTTCAAATCCGATCAATAAGATCATTCAAACACATCATCCACTTGTAGCAAATTCCTTTGAGAGTGACCATCTGGCCAGCTGTCATCTAAAGCAGAAGTTTGGCAGGGGGACCTTATTATTCATGACTTAATAGAGAGTGCAGCAACCTAAAGCTTCCCCTACTGTGTAACCTCCCCAAGCCTCTTCTGCTAAACAGAGGGAAACTACAGAACTCAATCAACTCCCTGCTAACTGAATTTCAATCAAAATGTCATCTATGGGGTTCACTATTTATACTGAACAAAAAAAGGAACCAAATATATCTCAGTAATGTTGGGTTGGAAATTTTAATATCACAAGCGTCTGTTGTGCGGCAAGAAATTTGGGCCCTCATACACTGGATTAAAACATTTTTGTACTGGTGGCCACTTGCCAGGCATCAGCACAACCAGGGCTGCCTTAGGTGGAAGTGTGCAGAGCGGAAGTCTCAGAGAGGCTGCAGAAGGTTTCTTCTGACAAGTACCTGATCTGGAGCGACTTTGTTGAAGAAAGTCAGCAAAGCATCATGTTTTTCATGCTTGAGAGAGAGGCCCATCAAATTTTGGCTTCTTTCAGGAGAAGAATAAGCTGAGCATTAACGCACAGAAATTACTAGCAATTAATTGCACTGTAGTGAGTGCCAGAGCAGGAACGTGGTGATGAGCACAGAGAGAGCAGAAAGCAGAAATGTCCACTAGACAAAATCAGGAAGGCTTGAGATTTCTTAGTTCTCTTGAACTTCAGAGTTTACTCCCTCTGTCCTCAGATGAAGACAGAAAAAAGGGAATAGTGGCATAAAAGAGAAGGAACATTGAGAATGAACTGTCTTCTGCAGAACTGGTGATGCCACTTAGGTAACTCTTTCAGGGCGATCTGCAGAGGACAGTCCCACAATAACTTAGTGAAGAAGGACTACATGAAAGTGTATTTCGAGTGTTTAGAGCAAGGAAGTGTAGGAAGGAATCCTCCACAAAAATCCTGACAGTGTTCTAACCAAGTATGTGGAAAAGACCAAGAATTTGGATGATCCTGAGCTATTGTTTAGTAGTATGCACTGTTCACCTAAAAGATCTTACTGGCTGATGAAGACATAGCTGGGCATGAGGCTAAAATCTAAGCACATAATTCAGGATGGGGTACAATGGCAAAGGCAGCAAATTCCAAAGCTGCTGTAGGCTGCCAGATGGTCAGCTCCATTTTAGCAGAATCGCATACTCTGCTGTGAAGGCTGGACTAATTTGACCATTCTGTCAAACACAAGTGCCCTGTAGTCTGTGGTGACAACAGCTCCGAAAAGGCACTGCTTCCTCATCTACCCATTCATTGTCAGCAACTTGCATCTGATGGCTTCCAATTAGCCTCATTCAGTGCCAAGGTTCTGCTGATAAGCATCTGCTCCTCTGGACTGCATTGCTTCAATCTCATTTTACCTTAGTTGATAAATCAGAACATTTGTGATCTTCATGTAAATTTGCCCACAAATGTGCAAATACCTTAGTTACTGCTCTTTGGTTTTGACCAAAGTAGACTATTACAGGAAAACAACAGAAAGAATAATTTATCACATCTATGTCAGTATTTTGTTTCTCTTGTAACTTTAAGTAACTCCTTCGGTTTATTACAATTTAACCAGGCTCCCTAGTGTATTTATCTGGTTCTGAACATTCTTTTGTATAATAAACACTGCTGAAAATAACATCTTATGAATTACAATAACAGCCTGAGAAAGACACTTTATCCTTACACTGTACTAAAAACAGTTTTTGAGAATTATCATATTTAAATACAATCCAAAACTCACTAAACATTTTCAAACATGAAATTTGCTTCCTCAAACCTTTTTTCCAGTGAGTAAGAATACCTAGTTCTCGAGTTCATTGTAATGCTAATGAAAACCTTTTTTTATACCGACTTAGTTGAAGGATATCCTGTCCTTCTGCTGCATTATTAATACAGCCAAACCACTGGAAAACTAATTGCAAATGCCAATTCACTTAGTGCTATCATTCGGCTCTACAGAATTTTCCATTTTAGCTACAGTGTGTGCTAAGTGGCAGACAAAATATATTTTACATGCAGGTCTCAATAGCCTTTGTTTATTTTGTGACAAAAGCCTGACCAGAATATTGCTCATGTTCTTATTTGTTTAAAATTGGTTTCTTAGTGTGTTTATTTTTTTTCAGAGAACAATTTATGTGAAGTGTCATACTTCTGGGATTAAAACTATGCTGGTGCTCCTTTTCAAGATAACTCTTGATTTTTTTCCACATCAAGTATACATAGCAAATTCCAGGGAGGAAAAAGCAACACGACATTTCTGCTCCAAAAAGCAGAACTAAAATTTAGTAACAAAAGCCAATGAAGAAACTTATCACTCGAAAATGAGAAAAAACTTTTGTGTGTTCTTTTGTTTGCTTGTTTGTTTGGGGGGAGCTTTGTCTTTTGTAGTTTTGGTGTTTTTCTTTTTTTCCTAAGAGAACAAAATCTGACAGCTAGAAGATTCTTATTATGTAACCATGTGCAAATATCCCATTTGACATACACTGTTTCCTAAAGTGTAGTCTGGATTACTCATGGGTATAAAACATATTATTGTATTTATAAGATGTGGAAGCGTACTCTTCTGTCAGACTATACATCTTCAAGCCTCTCATTTCTTTCATCTATCTCCACTACTTCCATCCTTTTGTATTTGCCACAACCCTTCTATTAAAATAACAAAAGTATCTTAGGAATCTGTTTCTGGATAGCAATATACTTTGAGAAAATAATGTTGAAATAACAGTTGTTAAAGAGTTACCATAGAAGTTTTCAAAATAAAGGCAACATTTCTGGAGATATAACCAGATATTCCCAAATTCCACCTTTCTTTTAAGAAGAAACTGTTTATTTCCTCAGGTTTACCCGTCTTGGGCTCCTCCAGAGACCATATACACTTGCTTTATTCTTTCATAGCTTCTCACACAGCAGATCAACCTCAAAGCCCTGCCAGTAAAACCTCTCCATTCTGACTTATTTTACCGTCGTTTGAAATGAAAAACCATGAAATATATTGTTAGAAGTTTGTCATTCTAAGCAAAGAAAATACCAAACTGGCAAAACACATTAGTTCTCTTGCTCCAAAGCATACACCACAAGAGGGCTGCATTCAATCTCCCTTTCTGAAATTCCCACATTTCTCAGTATTTAGTTAAGCAATCTGAATGCCTGACACTTTCCTCCTGTTTTACTTTGAAGGGATGCAGCACCTTATGAGGCCATTTCACTTGTAGATCAAGACAGAGCATCCTGAGAGCAGATCCTTGAAGGGTTTCAAAGCGATGTGTACTTACTCACTTGAGTTCCTCCTCTCGCCCAGCTAAGAGGTGGCAATGGACCTTCAGCAAGAGGCCAGTGAAACTCATTCTGAACAACACGGTTACCCTGGCTGGGGGATGCCTCACAATATTTTGCAGACTGAGTGACCCTGGTTTGCTCACAGGCTTGAGAAGCTGAAAACCCATGTAGCCACAGCTTCACAACCACAGTTCTTCAGTTTGGGTATAAAGCAGCCCCCTTGTCTGGCCACAGTGCTTTCAGTAAGCTTAGAGGGAGTGGCAAAGTAAAATAATTTTGCTTATAAAAAATCAGAGGGCTTATATCCTTACTGCATAAATCCATAAAGGCTAAGTAAGATTTGTTTTCTGTAACTGCATTAATTAGGTTTTAGAATATGATCCTCATCCTAGACAGGTTGCCAAGACAGAAACCATTCACCAAAACTCCCCTAGATCCACACATTTCTGTAGGTACATACCAGACCTTACAGGAACAACCCCCACCATTTGAGTCACAGGTGCATTATATTCTATCAGCATTTTGGTTGATCAGTTTTAATGAATTCTGTGCTGTCCACTGGTATCCAAACAAGAAGACATGAAAAAGAATATGCTGCTGGTTGATTACAACATGTGCCAGAATACAGAAAAACGCAAGACTGAAAGTCAGGATTATTTATACCTTCAAGGGGGAGAATAATCCTTTGAAAATGTTGTATCCTAATGTACAACACTGCTATTATAAATCAGAAATTATGTATGTATTTTAACACTGAGTGCATGCTTACGTGTGTGTCTCAGTGTGTAATGTCAACTGAATTTGTCAGCACCACAGGTAGCATAAATCCTGATGAATCTCCATAGCCGCTCAGTGTGGTTTGGAATGTATTATTAACAGGTTTATTAAATATTTGCAATGCTGTGAACATGCAGAGTCCACTATTTGAGACAGTTGCAGCTTAACTGCTACCTGCTTCAAAGAGGATAATATATCAGTGAGGTGGGTGTTTCAGATGAACCAAACTGAAATGCCTGCCTCGAAAAGACACGGGCCTCACAGATAGTGTGTGAACAATAGGGAGAAAAGCAGGAGCCACATAGCTGCTGAGTATATGTTTCATTTAATTCTCTGATACATGCCACAAGAGCAAAAAAGAAAAGGGCTGACAGGAGAAGCCAGGGAGCTTTCAGATCTTTTGGAAGGAATGCTTTTTGGATAAGTGAAGGCAGAAGTCAACTGGTTAACTCACAATGGTGCTGCTGACAGGATGAACCTGGAGAGCACTTAAGGAAAGAATCCTTCTGAGTGACCATTTTTCAAAAGCATCCAAGCAGATATAAAAGAACACTAATTCTTATAGGATTTTAAATGGGACTTACGTCCCTAAGGTCTGCCCTGTGTGTGTTTGGCTTTTAAACATCAGTACCCATAGCAACTTCCAGGCAACGCAAACGTGCCATTGCTCACAAATTCCGAAGTCTCTGAAGCATTTTGAAAATGTCTCACTTCTTTTTATTTATTGTGCATGCTATGCTTTTCTCCTAATAGACGGCGTTACTGTCTATGCCATGCCAGAAACCATCAGGTCAGGTTGGCTCCTTTCAGAGTAGCGCAGTGTAGGACCGGTGGATCAGAAGGTTTCTCAGATCCCTGCTTCTGGTATTATTTTAAAATCATCAAGAGCACTTACTTTTACTGTTATGCTGCAAGGTCAACAATGACAACCAGCGCAAACAAAATGACAGTTTTGCGTAAGTCTAAACATAGATGATACGCATTTCAGAGATGCTTATTTTAAGATATTATTAGTTTTCAGTGGTATGAAGTAAGGTTAGGGAGAGACACTACAAACCTGAATGCTTATTAAAATAGTTCTCCAATTCTTAACTGGTATCCATTCCACAAATAAACTAATTTATGGGAAAACATTCAAACCCTATAACTGTAATATACTTTGTTATAACAGTTAATTCACATCGTACAGCACTTCAAATAACTGGCATGGCACATAGCAGCAAAGTGAAACCCTTCCTATATCCTACCAATGTTTAGTGAGAACATAGAGAGCCGAGACCTTATTTCCTGCCCTCCAGAGTCCTGCAGTTCAGAAAAAGGTTGACAAAATAAGTCCCAAAGACAGCAATATTTCAGATTACATATATAGTGATGAATGAGGTGTAGAGTTGAATTTATGCTGAAGTTCATGTTTTGATAAAAATCTATTTTAAAAAGCATTTATGCTCTACTACAATTTTTCCCAAGCTCCTCTGCCCTCTTATGTTTTTCGTTTTTCAGTATCAGTCCCATAGCAACATTCAGGATTCATGAATGTGGCACTGCTCTCAACATCTCTGGAGCAGAGCCTTGCAAACGATTGCTAAACTCAGGGATCTGAGTCAGCTCGGAAAAGTATGGTGCTGGGCTAACTTTTTTATGTCCTGAAAATAACAGCAGGGGACTGGGAGGAGGGCAAAAGGAAGGAGAGCTGAAGCTGCAACAGCAGAAAGGAATGAAAGAAACAAACTACTTAAGGTTTAATGATACATAAGCGGCATGTTTTGCAAGTAGATGAGATTGGAAGTTTTATTACTGTCTTACAGATTTGGGGGCTATATCTGAACAGTTTGAGGATTCCAGCATTTCCAGTAAGTGAAATGATACTCCACGGACCTTCTCCCTTGCCAGCAATTACTCATATAGAAAAATGATATCAGGAATACACAAAACACATTTGCAGAAACCTTAATGCAGCTGGAAATGAAAACAGCTAGCATCTGCAAAAAGTGGAAGAGTGGAGAATCTAACAAATATGACTGAGAAACTCCTCTACAATGGGACTCTTGATTTGGGATTAGTCTATTCAGCCTGTAGATGCTGCTATTTTTCTAATAAAACACATCAGGAAACATCATCTCCTAACGGAAACTAATGCAGTTAAAAAAAAAAAAAAGAGTATGGAAAAAGTATGTTTAGGTTTCTCTCTCCTCAAGACTGCTTGAAGCAATTATCTGCCTTACTAATAAACAGAGTTGAAAAACGAGTGTGCTGTGTAAAGCATCTGGAAATAGCATGTGAAATAAATAGATGTCAGTATTATTCCTTTGTTTATAGGAATTAATTTCAACTTTAGCAATAATTAAATACGCTACCAATCCAGCCAACATCACCTGCAAATTCTTGGATCACTGAATGACAAGAATGAGCAGTAATTAATAAACCTGTACTTTACCTGAGGCTCACCTCTTGTCTGTCGTGAAGCCATAAGTCTTTAAAAACAACCATAGCTCTCAGTACTCTGACACAAAAACCCAAATCCCCTTGATAATTCTCACAGTATTTAGTATACTTTATCAGTGTCAAGCCCATCACAAGGATGTAGGGAAGAAGCTCACAAAATGGACAGTTTGATGTTTTGTGTAGGCTCGGGGGAGCACCGAGGGTATTGCAAGGCTCTGTGCTAAGCTTACTGTGCCTGCTGCAAGTTACACTATAGCAAAAAATCCAAACCAGACAAATATTCCAAACAGATGAATGACCTTTCAAAATGCATACTCAGAGATGCTGCCCCAGCCTAGCCCAGCAGACACACCTTGTTACACACACTCTTAGTCCAACACCTAGATAAAGTGCATTAACTACCAGAAAAACCTTTCTTATAAAAAACATCAAAAGGAGATAAACTTTTAGATTAAAAACAAAAAGCAGGAACATCTCCTTAATTCTGAAGAAAATAATTCTATTTTTTCCTGAGCAATCATTTTTCCTGAACTCCTCTGTGGCCAAGCTTCACTTTTACATATGCAATCTGATGAGCTAACATCGTTCCAGGCCTCCAGTTGAAGCAATTAAAAAAGTCCACACTCGCCAAACATTACCACATCGTTACCACAGATACTGTGTATTCTGAGTTAAGGGAAAACAGTGGAAACCTCTAATACCACTGTGGGGTAACTGCTGGCAAATAATAAGTTTTTAGCATAGTTACCACTGTGACTATTAATTTCCTGTGAGGAAGTAAATGGAAAATTATCCACTGCATGGTATATCTGCTTGTCACAAGCCATGACTCAGACGTAAGAGACTGTAAGGGGATTATGTCAGTAGGTGGATCTTGACAGGCTCAAGAACGTAAAACCTGAAATATTTCTGATGAGTACCACAGACGCGTGGTGACACAAACAACAACGTGTCAACCTGCAAACACTAAAGGGGGTACCGATTCTTACACCATAAACCCTCCAGTGAAAGGCTGAGCTCCCTTCTCAAAAGCAGCAGAGGATGGAGAGAGGAAAGGATGGGGGGGGGTGCGAGAAAAGAGTAATTAGGAAAAAGCAAATCCTTTCCAGGAGGACTAAACAATGGACTATTTGCCACAGAGGTGGGGCAAGCAGTGCAGACTGCTTGAGTAAGTCATGAAAGAAGAGAAACAAAAACTTCAGTGTGTTCCAAATGCCACAATATATCTAACAGAAAGCTGGTGTTCATTCTGAGAAGTACATCACAGCCAACACGTGCAGATGTTTGCGAGATATGGTAATCATCAACGGTTAACAGGAGTCTGGAAAAAGTCGAGATGCCCTTTCCTGCGTTCCAGCATACAGAGACAACTGTCAGCATTCACAATAAAGCACAACAGCCTGCACCTGATTTTCTGCATTGCTGAATTTCACAGACATGCCCAGTGATAAAAGTGTGCTTTTGAACAAGGTCTCCTCTTTCTTTTTTAAAAAACTAATGTTATGAATTTTTCACTGACACACAAAAGGCATAAAAAGCATGCAAGTTTCAATTTACATACTGATATTTCTATATCAAAGGCTATACTATTTAATGCACAGGATCCAATTCTCATAAAAGCACAAGTTCAATTACAACAGCCTGTGAAGCTCTAATACTGCATTTTAAGCTAAAAACTTGCTCAAAGCTCTTTCGCAACAGCTCAGTAATTTCAGAGTATCAGTCTACTTAGTTACATGACTCTGGACGGATCACATGCATAGAGGGGGAAAAAAAATCAGGAAGAAAGAATTCCTTTGCATTAAGAAATGATGGTTTAGAGTTGCTGCCTAATCTCTGCAAATCTGATGGACATAAGGGTGAAATTAATTGATTGAGGACCAAGAGTTAAGGCTCATGTGGACACTTAAATTTTCCTATTTTGAAAACAGGCTGGTTTTGGTTTACACAAGCACGGAGCAACCAGCACAAACAGGCGAGAGCTGCTCTGAGAGATGGCAGTGCTGGTCAGTGTGCAAGGTTTGGCCTTGCCAAAACCCACAGAAATTTTGGCAGTGACCCAACATATCATTTTAGGAGTCAGGAATCTGTTCAGTCACAACGTGGGAGGCTAAATTTTGTTAAAACAACAGATCTAACCCTTTCTGTCATTTGAAGTGGGGCCTTTCTACATCCTGTACCTCTGTTACACGGAAGACAAATTACGCACAAACCTGAAAACTGCTGAAGTCATGTACACAGTTCTGCTGGAGCACATAAAACCTCTGTAACTCAGAAGGCTTCCGTGATCAAGACCCACATGTCTCACCCAATATTTATAGGAAAAGGAAAGAAAATTTGTATAACAAAATAAAAAGCAGTATATTTAATATGTACATCTATTCATTCATACACCCCAACCACCATAGCCTGAGCATTTCAGTCAAAGAACAGACCTGATTTTTACACTTGCATCAATTTTCCCTTTAAAAAAGCCAAATGTAACACACTTAGAAATCGGTATTGCTTTGATTTATGTTTGAAAGAATGAATGTCCTCTGTCTTGTAAGCTGTAGGTGCTTCAGAGATAACTGTGCACAGAGTAGAAGCAGAAAACAAGTACACCAGACGACAAGTCCCTGGCAGTATCATGGTAACATTCCTCATTTCATCCACTCATAAAAACATCCTCCTCTCTCTCTTTCAAAGTCACAGTGAGAAAAACACTCCAGGAGCTAATACAGTCTAGCTTCTTCAAGACGAAGGATCTCATTAATAAATTACTAAACTGAGAGTCTCAATTCTAAACATTGTTTACACAAATGCATCAAATTTGAGTCTCTTTGCTCATGAGACAGTTGCAGGGCTCAAGACAGAATCATCTCCTAAAGATGGTCCATAAGCTACTTAGGGATTTATATGGAAGCTTGCTGCATTCTCGGTGCAGAGTGAGGACATCCAGACGCCGCTCACAAAGACCTGCTGCCTGATAACTCCCTGGCTACTTCACACCCCAGCCAAGTGAGCCCACCCTACGTGTCAGCTCTTGAGAACTGCTCAACATCATCTCCTACTGACTGTCTTATATATTAATCTGCAAATCACAAACTGTTCCCCTAGATTATTAGCTCAAAAGTGCCACATAAGCAAATTGTACCATAACCCAAATAAATGGCTTTAAGAGTTAAGTGTTAATACGCAGATGTGGATACTCCGCATATAAAAACATACAGAATCTGTATCATAGTCATTAAGCATCACAGGATTAAAACATTTACATATTTTTATATATAGATATCCTGGATTGAACACCTAAATCCAACTTTTCTGCCCTAGCAATAAAATAAGATGGAATATCTGCATTTGCTTACTGAAACACTGTACAAGTGCAAGACTCAGGTATTAACATTAGAAAATACAGACTAGTTTCTGATTGTGTGTGTCAACATTAATTTTAAGGTAAAACTATCAATTTTGAACCAATCATGGAAAAAAGGATGAGAGTCACAGTTTCTTTCCATTGGTAAGGGTGTGCAGTGGAGTTAAATTTGTATCTTTGTTTATTTTAGGATGCTGCAGTTGGCAGCTGTTACTTGCAATATATTTTTCAGTTGGCTAATTATGATCCAGAAATAAATTCAAAGCTGAAATACTATAATAAAGCAAATAATTCTGACTGATCATCATACTGTAAACCCAGTGAAATATAAACCCCATAATGGGAACATCCAATCCCATGCATCCAGATATTAAAGACTGTTGATGACTGTAGCGAAAGTGTCAAAAAGAGGTCAGTTTAAATTTAATGTTGGCAGAAATTATTGTCTGTAAAAGCATGAATAATCTTCTAATGATGCTTTAAAGCTTTAGCTCTGTCTTAACACTTACTGTTTATTTAGTCCTGAGAAAATACTTTAAAGCCACGAAGCAATTTTAAGAAAATATTCGTAAACAGCTATTTTCTCTTGACAGACTATTTGGCTACAATTACAGATATTATGCCAAGATAATATATGTGATTCAATGAATCCAGACAATATTGAATCAAATCAACCAGTATTATTTTCCTTCCCTTTGAAACTGAACATTCAAGCCATCTGAACTTTCAGTGTCATTTGGCACTTGAGAAAAAAACTTTATAAAATACAGTCAGGCCTGAAAACCTATACTTCATTTTTGAGTAACCTCCTGACCTTTTATAGAAGGATCTCACAAACTGGATCTTCAAGAGCCTTATGTAAACCACAAATGTTTTCAATTAACATTGCTAAAGTCTTATTTAAATTCCTGCAATTTCAGTCCTTTTCGAAGTCACACATTTTGTAAAAGGAGATAAGTTACCTTAACCCAAGCTCTGCCAAAAATTACTCCATATATAACATCTATTCAAAATGTTGGGCTTAAAAGAAAGGATTACACATGATTTTAGGAGATGGTTAAAGAGAGGTATATGATGATGAGTCAAAAAAAGTGGTCAATCCTCATTTTGGTGCCTAGAGTTCTCTTTCTGTTGCTCATTTACATGTTCTGACTCTGTCTCTCAAAAAATGCTTGCCTTTTTTCCCCAAAGAAATAAGCATTAATCAGGATTCCAAGCTGAAGGCAAGACAACTGACATACTTGATCAAGTGAAGAGAATTAGAAACAAGCAAATCACCTGTTTTATTTCTCTTAGCTTTCCATCCATAGTCACCCAATCAGACTGAGTATCTTATTAATTATACCCCTAATTATTAATTATACATCTAAAGTATGTTCATAGTCTGGGTTTGCTCTTGGGGGATTCCATGATTTCTATGAATGAGAAAACAGTAATACGATCATTCGCAGGTAAAATAATATTTTCACTGTTTTGGCACCTGAGCGTAATGAAAACAAAAAATGGTCAGCTTTTACCTGGGTTTCTGCTTAGAAGAGCCAGCTCAGGGGGGAAGAGCTACTACTCATGAAGAGCCAGAATGGAGAAAGAAAGGTACAGCTCAAAACCCAAGGAGATGTATGATCTAAACAATTTTTATTGCTGTTTTGGTAGAGGTTAAATAGATCTTTTTTTTTCAGCTACCATAATCTCAGCAGTGACTTAGAAACCATCACTGCAGCATTTCTGGGCAAAAGAGATCAAAGAGTTGAAATAATGACCATATAAGAGCAAGAAGGCTGCCAGAGGAATTTAAGTGTCGGTCATCAATAACAAAAATCCATTCACATGGTTCAGAAATTTTTGCCACCTATGGAAAGCAAAGGTAACTGCTCAGATTATACTGTCAGGATGCAGACAGTGCTTCCTCTAGTAAGAAACTCCTTTGCAGAAATACTGGCAACATTTTACTGCAGGTTATTTTTGCCTGATTCTTCATTTCCTATTCAGAAGGGTCCCTAATTGTTATTTTTATACAGTAACAGGTAATTCTTTCATACTACAGCTTGTGATGCATGTTAATCAGGGTCCTTGCCAAATTAGATTCGTTTCTTCAACATTTGAAAAGCAGTTAAACTTCTAATGACATTTCTCCCCGTTTCATCAACTTATCCTTGGAGCAAAATAATGTGCTCAGGCCTGAAGAAAAGACACTTGAGCCTCAGGAATGGAAAACAGCCACAGGCCAAAATGTATTCACTGGAGAGCTCTAGGGCAATAAGGTTGTCATCTATGCACAAAAATACTTTCAAAGACGTAAACATGATGTTAAAATCTCTACCACTCCCTCCTGCATGTTAAAGACACACACACTGCTTTATGCTTGCAGTTATGAACAGTAAAAAAGGAAATAAGTCTATTTTTATGATTATTACTATGATTGTAGCACTAAGAGTTCAGAAACAGGGACTCAGGTTTACACTGTATCCTTGACAACCATGGTTTTATTTATTACTGCTAGTATCAGAAATCAGAATTGTAAAAAAAGGCATTCTAATAGTTTAAATAATAACTCAAACCAGAGCTGCACAATAACACTAGGTACCAACTGGGCCATCAGCATCTGAATATCAATCTGAACATCTATATTGTACAGACAAAAAGATAAAGATATTTAAAGTCCATCAACTACAGTTAGGTTGTACACAAAAATAAAATTTTTCAACACAAATGGTCCACATTTGGCACACTTGCAAACAATTGAAAACCAATTATTAAATTATTAAGTGATAACAAAGTACTTTAAAATACTACTTGAACTACCTTTTCACAAATAATTTACTACGTAATACCATCCAGTTGTAATAGATGTAGTTTATAATGCCTATCAAGATATAAAATACCTAGTAAATTCAATGCTAAAGGAAGATTAATATTTCACACACTATTTGCCTGCCTTAAATAAAAAGAGGATTTAAAACCACTTGAAAGGCTGGACAAAAAAATGATCTGGGAATGTTTTTGTTTTTTCTCCGGCTTTCTACTGCATAAAATCAGTTAATCAGCCTCAACTATTTTCCTTTTTATAATCAAATAGCCTAATTTGCAAAGATCTCTCATAAAGGAATGGAAGAGAAAAGCATTTTTATAAAATTAGAAAATTACTGTATAACCACAAAGCTTGTTTCTGCAGCAAATGCAGAATCTTTCTTTTTAACTTGTTAATATTTTGAGCGGAAAACATTTCTTTAACTGAAAATTTATTCCAGGCATGAAATATTTGTAGGCACTATGCTAACTTATTGATGTGAAAATTTAAAACAAGCTTTTGAAATTGTGTATGTGGCAAATTTTTTTACTACAACAAATTGAGTAATAAACATTCAAGACAGATGAAAATCTAAGATGTCCATCTCTGAATGTCCAGTACAAATAGGGTCAAACAGACACACGGTGCAGCTTGGATTGTCCACCTTGACAAAATACTAAAGCAAACACAAAATTACAGCAATTTTAGGATATCTGTTTAGTAGGAAGCAGGTAAAATGCAAGCCAGATCTGCTTCTAAAATCCAAACAAGGATTCCAGCAAGCAAAAAAACCTACCAGCAGGTCCTTATTCTTTTTAATAATCTCAAACTTCTTCCATTGGCAGTCAAAATAACCAGCATGTGTTAAAGATCTAGAATCGCTTTCCCCTGAAGAACTAGCCTATAAAAAAGTCACTTCATATCTACTGCACATGTTTATTTTCCTCAACCATATATCCTGCAAATATTTCCTCATCTGAACTTGAACCACTGCCACATCAGTACCATTTAAAGGCTACATCCTTATGGCTTCAAACCTCATCAAAATGCTTATTCCCAAAACAACTCACAGACATCTCAATCTAACGACCAATCACATCTTTATACTCAGTTATCCTGATAACAGGAACTCAACTCCTAGATTAAGAGAGGATGGAAGACCACTTCTAGGTTGTGGTGGTTTTAATCTAGGCCTTCCCTGGTTACCAGTAACCAAGGAAGGGGCAGTGTTCCCAGTATTCCATACAATTTTTATGTAAATCATGGTATAAGTAAGAGGGGAGAAGCGGCCTTCGTTCTTCTTCTCTTCCGCCAGAGTTGGGGAACAGTGGGTCCCTGCATTGGTCTCGCTTATCTAAGGCTGAGGCCTGCAGCATCCACTGACCTGCCATGTGGAAGCTTGGAGAGTGCTGGCAGTGTCTGCCAATCCTGCTTTCTAAGGGACGTGGTGAGATTTGTTTTACTAGTTATTTTACTAGTTCTCGGGTTTGATTGCGCATATCTATTTGGTGTCCCTTTTTGTTTCCTTTTGTCCCTTTTTCCCTTTTCCCTATCCCTTCGGGGGGTGTTTGGATTCCCTTTTGCTGTGTACATAGCATCTTAACTGTAATATACATAAAATATATTTTTTTTATATAACTAGCTTGGTTTTCGGGTTCTTCAATTTGCATAGTTTTTTTTCCTTTGCCCTGGGGGAAGTAGAAAGGGGGGAAGAGAGGGGCTGCTACTGGGGGGTTGGGCATTTGGCAGGGAGCCAAGTCCGAACTATCACATAGGTAAAAAGCAAGTATCACATGCTCTCTCACCCACCACCCTGCCAAGCAGTACAACTTTTATTTTACAGAACTTCTCCAAGTCACCATCACCCAAAAAAGCAGACAGCACTGGGCAGCCGACTTGCTACTTTTACATGCTGCTTGTCCTTTAATATAACAACTTGTTTTCTCAGCTCTAGGACTTAAAATCAGAAGCTTTTTCAGAGAGGGCAGTGACATAATTGCCTGTGTGTTCAGCATCAACCATCTACTTGGGGTTGAGGATAATACAGACAACAGGGCTAAACTTCCTTAGGATCTCTTCCACTAGTTTTCTGAGGTAATACCACTAAACAATCTACAATATTAAGAAAAAAAAAAAGTTGTTTTCTTTCACTGCATACTCCTGACGATATTACTGTCTGTTATCAACTCTCTCAAATCTCTCCATGTTACAATCATTTTAAGTAGGGTTGCAAACAAGGCCTTTCTTTGTGATCAGTCCTCCTGGAATTACTTCAAGCAGTTTTGTGAATGTCACCTTCAACAGCTTGGGTGAGATTTGTTTTCTTAAACAAAGAAAAGAAGAGAGCAGGGTTACCTTCCCTTAGACGCTCAACCACGAAAGTGAATCCAGTTGTTCGCGGGTGTAAGACATACTCGTATTTTCGAAGTCCGTTCTTTTCAGCGAATTCATTACTGCGGGCTTTGGTATTGGCTGAGGAGAGAATAAAAAGCACCATTTTCTGTTAGTATGAATGTATAACCATAAAATAAATACAGTGATCATACGACAGGAATGGTACAACAGCAGTTCACGCGGTACAAATGTACAACAGCTTTTCAGGTGGAGGCAGACAGCAAGTGTGCTTTCAGTTGGCCATACCATAGTATGAAGAAGAGCCACGTGGATTGCAAGAAAAGCCTTTTTACTCGTTCACTTATCTTACAAAATCATCAGCAAACCTCGTATCTACCAAATGCAACCTGAAACCTATAAATTAAAGTCTGTTAATAGTTCTCTGTACACTTCAATAGTCATTTTACAGTAAAATGTGTCAACTGGTTCAATTGCATTTCAGGGTTTTTTTTAACTCAAAAGGCTCAGTGTATAGTAATGTAGGTTTAATACTATGTACAGAAATACCTTGAGGTCAGTGTTTAACCATGTCAAACTTATTTCAGAAGAAAACATTAAATGGACAAAAGCAGTTAATCCAATATATTAAAATTGTATTTTACATCTTCATTCTGAACTTGACATGTTTTATTCATCAACCTGCTCTGCGCATACATACCCTGTTTTAATTTTTTGATCAAGTGACTCAGTGTCACAACACATGCCTGCTACTGTAGGTAGAGTACAAACAAGGCACCTGAAAAGAAGGGTGGCTAAACCCTGTGACAAACGTGCTTCAAACCTCTGGTAAGAAGGAACCTCCTGCGAGAAGTCAAACAAAGGCTTTCCAGAGCTGGTTGCTAAAAGAGCCCACTAAACAAGGAAGATGGGAAAACCAAAGCAAAAACTTCTGAAGACAGGCAGAGAGGAAGCAATTTTTTCCCTGTGGTGTGCAGAAGGCTCTTCCAACCAGCCTCAGTCAGGAGGTAAATGGACTTTGCTGGCTACACTTGGTCCTTTACTGTGGGTACTGCTGTGCCTCCCCTGGAGCCAATGGGCAATGGACACGTGCAGTGTTCCCTTGGCAACATGGTAAAAATCAATTTGATCAACTAGCTTACTTAGTAACTCATTTATGAAGTTTTGCAGACGAAATCCCACCAACAGATCTATGGAACAAAATAACTGTTTAAGGAATATATCAGGTTTTTCAAGCAGAAAAAGGTCTTTTTTAAGTGTTCCTAGTTAACCTTAACAGAGATGACAGATAAAGTAATGAAAACCATGTTGTTGTTTAATAATTTAACAGAAGTGATAAAGATAAATCCTTCCCCTTACAATCATCGCAATTTTTTCCTGTAAAGGCACAGTAGCATAAAGTGAACAAATCAACAGGAGTGGGAAATTTCCTTTCTGCTGTAATGCAACATTCCTGCATCTTTTTTCCCCCTAAATTATATGAGCTCTCTTTATGTCTATCTTTTGTGCCCCCCCCAAAAGATTATCTATCAATTAATAAATGCTATTAGTGTACAGAGTAATTTTTCCCTGTGACCTACTGTTTCCAAGCATTAGGGTGCTGCTTTTCATACATGCAAGCCTTAAGATTTAGTGCACAGATTTCCTGACCATGTGATTTCGAGGAAAGCTGTTGCACAGTAGCCAAGCAAGTGATTCAGCAAAGAGAATCCAAATATTTAATTCTTGCCAAATTGCCCAAACGTACAAATACTTGAAAAACATTACAACTTCAAAAAGCATTGCTAAAATTACAGAATGCGTGAAACACTAAAATTACACTTGGCTATGTAACTTATCTTCCCTTGGACATATACATTATGCCTTTCACCACATGGTCAGAGGATCTATTTTTGTCTCCTCGACTACTACTCATTTCAATATTGCAAATGGACTATTCTGAATCAGTGGAGTTGCCTTTCACACTCCCATTGTAATGGCAAAACTTGTAAAGTGAGCAATGAGAAAGACTTGGAATGGCAGAAGAGGCAACAGTAATCTGGTAATTATTAAATGCTCTTCAAAAAAAAGTCAGGTTTTAACTCTTAGGTGTACTTGTATTAGCTCAACAACTACAACTCTTTATTTTCTAAGAAATTACACTGATGACCAAGACTATTGCTATAAAAAAAATATCCAAATCAAGAGTTCCAGATTCTGTAGTGATTCAAGTACAATGTTTTAAATTATTTTATCACAAAGTTCTTAGGCTAATGTACTGTTGTTTCCAAAGGACAGAAGTATAATCTTCTTCATTTTCTGCATATCCAAATTGGGGCTTCACTAGGGAAAACTTACTGTTTGTCTGCAAATCAAGTCAATCAGAGCTTTGAGACACAAGTGCCATATAAATCTACATAAAGTCAAGCACTTAAAAAAAATATAAAATCTAATTCTTAAGCATCTCAAACTGCACACGGTTAATGAGCACTCAGAAAAAATACCTCCTTCTGTCTGCTCACTAGCACTTGGCTTCAGAGGGAGCATGAAAATTAATTCCTTGGTGTTTGTAAATCACTCCTACTTGCACCACAGGAAAGCCAAAGAGCAAATGGGCACATTCGTTCTCTGAGTAAGACCTAACTGATACTGCAAAAAAAGATTTGGGACCTCCAGTGCCCATTGCCTTGAAATAATCATCTTCAAACTCCTCTTAGTGCACCTCCCTGTACTTGGAAAGAACTCACTGTAAACATCTGCAAAACATCTTCCAAATTTCCCCTTACTACGCTGCCATTCTAAAAACGTGTGAACAGCTGGACATCAGCACACTGGCCAACACTATTCAGCTATTTCCTGACATTTGTATCCCTGTCTTGCCTCTGGACTGTAAGTTTTATATAACAGAGACTGTTCCCTTCCCTTTTCACATTACCCTAGCGTAAAGGGATTTTAGAACTAGAGTAACACTCCCAGCTATCACAACAATCATTGTCATCTGGAAAAATCATCTCCCTCTTCCCTTCCTAACAACTACCAAGTCACAGGTCTTTGTGCATTAAACATGATTATTTATTACAGCAAGTCAGGAAGGTCAATGGGTTTTGATGCCATACTGAAAGCAAGGGTAGGATATGCCTTCGCTCCACAAAAAAAACTAAGAATAATGTTCTTCCTCCCTCTCTTGTTAGTCTCAACATCTGAAAAAACCCAGTTTCTTACGCTACTATTACTTATGAACAAATGCTCTGACTGCCATCATGTCAGCCGATGTAAGCACCTCTGTGCCCACTGCTGTTTGAAATCCTTGTGAGCGATACCAGTGCCCAAAGCCCTGGGGGAAACTGAGAGCAAGTCAGCTGCTCAGAATTAGATTCAACAAAAGGCACAGAACATGCGATGCTCCTCATTATATGAAACCCAGAGGTTAGAAAGCTGATCCAGGAAATTAGAAACCCATTTTTACATCCTCTGCAACTTGAGGGAATTCACACGACAAACACCTCTTTAAATTCCCTTAATCAATGGACCAGGCTACACTGCCAGTGCAGCCAAACTTCATGCAGATCCCTCGTTGTTCTGCTGGTCAGATTATAACATTCATAGATGAAAGAATAAAAAAAATGTGCCTAAAAATTTCCTTAAAAAGAAGAAACACGTTCCCTTCTATCTTCCCAACCTACTAATACAAATAGCCATCAAGAAGCTCTTGAGACAGGGCCTGGAAATTCACTTGGTTTGGGTTTCCTCAATCCCAAAAGATCACTCACATCATTTGGCTACACGTAATGTCCCCCATTGCTTACTCTCTCTGAAAAATATAAGTGTTGCTTTCTAGAAACAAGTATTTTCTTTCTTACACTGTAGTTAAATCAAAGCAAACACACTCCCAGAATTTTTGTTCCTCATTTCTATTAGGAGTATTCTGCATTTTAACTCCTTGGTTCTATTTGCTGATAAAAAAGAGTAAGGAGAATAAGTTATTTTTATGGAAAGTAGCCAATTTATTGATAGGGGGTGATGTGGGACACTTACAAAACTGCTTCATGCTCTGTCTACTCAGGTCTTGCACTGACTTGTCTCTCCTCCCCCATCTCCTTCAGCTAATACATTCAGTCCCTCAGAGCATACATTCACTGGGGTGGTGACAAGTACAGGTAGTCCAATTTATTTATAGAGTATTTAGACATTCCTGCAGATTGACTGTCAAATAACACAAAAGTACAAGATTTTAAGGTTTCTGGTCAAAACGTCTCACTTTTTTTTGGCTCCTGTGTTGCCTTTGGTAAATAATTTGATTACTTTTTTTTTTCCTCATTTATCTCCAAATCATGGGGGCAAATCCCATTTATTGCATTTTTAAATTACTGAAAAAGCTCAGAAAGCCAGCATTTTCTAGAAGCACCACACTTCAGAATTTCATTTAAAGTAACTGGAGGAAGAAATGATGCGAGCACATTTTCTTGATTTTTGAGTTATAGATTTTAAGAAGTTAAATTGATTTTGCTCCTGAAAACCAGTGGAAAAAGTGAATAAATTTAATTTTTTTCAAGTCAAATTAGATTTTTAGTTTGTGAGCTAATTTTGAATTAAAAATCTCTAGGATTTTACTTTGATGAAAGCCATAATGCAGTAACAGCTGCATTCATCTGAGTCTAAAGCATGTTTGGAACTAAAACTGCAAGATCTATACCCAGTGAAAAGCTAAGTCCCTGCTCCCTGTGAAATATGTATGCCGTATTAGCTCCTCTCAAACAAACAGGCTCATGTACTTTTACAGAGTCAACACCATCCAGGCTGATGTATTTTGCTGGGTGTTACCCAAAAGAATTGTAAACTTCCCTCATCATCCTACTGGAAAGCTGATCTGGACAACCTTATTACAAGTACTTGTGAATGACTCTCAACTACTACTTTTTTCTTTTCTGCTAGTACCAGTGCACTGAAATTTGACTATTAACTACTGCCTTTTCCTTTAATTTCACTTATGAGAAAAGAAAAATTATAAAATTATGCATGTACATGATAAAAGCATGCATGTACTTTTATGACTTCAAGTACCCTCAAATTATATTACTGCCAGACAGTGAAAGAACAAATGAGCACTCTCAAGGTTTATCTTATTGAATAAATAAACAAACCCCTCATTTATCTATTAGAGGTTTGCATAGAAGTGATAAAACTACACTGGCTCACAATTTTAAGAAAAAATTAGGTAATTGTTCTTACTTGTGTTATTTTCAGACTATTACATGTTAGATCAACCCCTACCAGTGCTTTTGAACAGTATTTTTTGCACTACAAATTTACTAGAAAAGTTAAAAATCCAACTACAGCTATTGTTACCTTGTGTCATCCACATGACAACATTCCTGCCAAAATCTGAGCTCTAGTTAGTTTTCCTCCACGGTTTTCAGCTGTTCCTCAAGGAAAAAAGGTCTGTGCAATCACACTTTGTCCACCTGTTTGTTCCCCTAAATTTTTGAAGCTGTTGCCACCTGCAAACAAAGTTTATCAGGGACAAGAGATTCAAAGACAATTAAGCCCAGCAGAAGTTTTAGGAGAAGGGGAATCTTCTGAGAGCAGAGATCCTAATAATGGGAAAAGCCAGGGAAGGCTCCATGGGTATTCAATCTGTCAGGGCTTTCAGCACAGCATGCAGCAGTCCATCAGGTAACACAAGTACAGCACACGATGCCTCTTGCCAAGACAGTGGAAAGAGCTTTGTGGGGAAGTGTCACACAGAAGGAAACAGATGGAAAAAGGAGAAGCTGGAGTGAAAAAGAGACCATGTACAGGGATGCAGACACAAATCCATAGGAAATGAGGCTTTACCAGGCATAGAGCAATACAGTACTTTTTTTTATTCTGTCATTGCTTTTTGAAGAATTATTCCAAACAAGTCTTATAAGGAACACCAAGGAAAACAAAAGAATAGGCAATATGGTGAGTTGTATTCCAGCCTTCCAGAAGCAGGAGACTTATGGTTGCTTTGTTTTCTTTAGGGCTTCAGAAAGTCTGGCTATATGTTTATCTGCTGAGGGCTTCTTTTGAAGCAATTACAATAAAATACCTTTGATGCACTTAGCTTTAACCTTCAAGTACTCCAGAGTGAAAAGATGGCCAACCTATCAGAAATAAGTATATAATTATATAATTATTACCTCAGACCCTATACATCCAGTCTGCAAATACAACGTTCAGGGTTCATGACTTCACTATTTCTAAAATTTATTCATGCAGCATCTTCCACCGCAAAGTACTTTACCAACATGGAGTCAGGCTTTGGCCCATGCACAAATACAGTCATACTTTACATTTCTTTGAAATCTTTCATTCTTGAATACCTGAAAATATTATCCCAATTCTTATAAAGAAGAGTAAATCAATCATTGCCATGTAGTCACTGAGAGGATAAAAAAATGACAGCAGCACAGAGCTGCACAGCAATTCTGCTACTCAGTGAAGTGCACGTAGAATGTTATTTTTCATTTTAAGCACCAGAAGAATTCTGTTCTCAGAAGTAAGTAGCAGTTTTGGAATTTCGTCAGAAAACAAAAGTCATTGCCTCTATTTTTGCAAAACGTTCCCTAGAATTTTGAGCAACTTATGTTCAGAACAAAACCCAGTTTATTTCTTATTCCCACAGATGGAACCCAAGGTTGAAATAGGTCCTAACAGGTCAATAACATAAGTTTTCTGCAAATCACTTTTTCAAAATGTTACATCAATTAGATTATGTTCTAGCATTCTCATATGGTATAAATTTATTGCTTGGTCAGGATTAGCTTGTCAAGGGATTTTTCCCTTTCTCTTATAATATTTTTAAATATATGAGGTAATGTTTCCTGTGAAGACAATTAGATAGGGAGAGCTATTTACTTCCACAGAAAAAATTCCAGTATTTTGCTCGTCTCTAGACATCTTTTTATGCACAAATATAATATCAAGGTGGCGTTCATCACTTGATGGCAAGTTAAGACTGGTAAACACAGGACAGTTTAATGTGTCAGAAGCCAGCACAGCAGTACCCTGTTGTCTCCTCTATCTATCACTCCATCCTTCCACTGCACTGCTTCCTCCCTGGGCTGCCCAACCACCATCAGCACAAGTGGCAGTCTCAATCCTCAGCTAAATCTTCTTTTTTAAAGCTGCAGTATGAAACTTTCTCAGTTCTTTAAAAATCTGTTGTCTCTGAGGAATACTGGGAGAGATTAGAAGGAATTCCAATTGGATTAGAATAAGCAATCCAATTCTTTCAGTAATCTTGAGGTGGAAGCACCTATTCAGAAAGAGAGTGTGTGCACTCTCCTAAGGAGGAGTCTTCTGATTCCGTGAATAAGATAAATATTACATCTCATAATTTAGAGCAAAGAGGAGACAGTCCTTCATGAATTCTACGAAAAAAAAAAAGATAATTTTGTAGAATCACAGAATGGTCTGAGTTGGAAGGGACCTTAAAGATCATCCAGTTCCAATTCTCGTGCCATGGGCAGGGACACTTTCCACTAGACCACGTTGCTCAAAGCCCAATTCAGCCTGGCCTTGAACCCTTCCAGGCATGGGACATGCACAGCTTCTTTGGATAACCCATTCCCATGCCTCACCACTCTCCTAGTGAAGAAAATTTCATCCTTCTTTCTACCTTTAGATACAAAATAACCACCTCAACAAAAGTTATGATGTGAAGGAGTCCAAGAGGGTTCAATGACTTTACCCTCTTTCTGGAAGGCTGATCAAGTGATGACAATTCCCTATGGTGTGACAGCACCTGGATACTATACATATCAATTTTAAGGATATTTGTAATAGAGAAGAAAAAATAGCAGTATATGTTACATTTTTTATGCCGTGTCTAGTACTTACTGATGTGGCTTTGCCATAAGATATGATTTGAAAATATCTGCAATGCAAAGTATAGCAAAAATCTTCCAAATGAGCTGAAAGTTAGAAGCTTAATTGTAATTGATTTTCTATTTAAAGATAATGCTTATTGTATCATGCTGCAGGCATGAACTGCCACAGAACATTCATACAATGTTTTCTTTAAATGGCTCTTGAGTCGTCTTTACTGGTTAAGAGCTTGCTACTGATGCCATAAGATACCGGCACAGAGGTAGATACTTGATTAAAAAGTAATACTACAGGTTCAAACTCATTAAACTCATTCCTATGATAATCTTAACATTTGCTTTACAGAGATATTTCTCTTGTAGAGGCATATACAGACTGCTTATGTGACCTAAAGAACAAGAATCTCCATGTTCTCTACTTAAAACATCAGGCAAGAAATCAAACAGAATTGTCAGTCCTTTTCAATCACTCGTTCATAGACATGAAATGATTTTGCCACAGTAATACAGGAAATGGGACCATGCAAGTGATATATTCCAGGTCTTTAAACCTACTCTTGCTAATGCAGTGTATATACAGTACTGACCAATAAAAAATTATTTCAATCATCAGATGCTTTGAAATGTAAGTTACTTCAGGAAGATTGGCAAAGTCTCTCAGTGGAAATATGTTCGTGCCTCTCAAATGAATCAGCACATCATTTTATTATTTGCTATAATTTCTACTGTCCATGTGAACAAAGTCTTGCTCCTGCCTTGGACTTTTTTAAACTCTTTCCATAAACAACAAAGAATTTCCACACTGAACATTCCATAAGATGGTGACAAATGCAGCCTACCTGTGAGATCAGTTCCTTCTGGAAAGATGAGGAGTTGTAGTGGCTCACGAATGTCACAGAAGTAATCCAGCATTTTTTCAAAGTGACTCTTGTCATCTTCCCACTTTCTCTGAATGAAAACAAAGGCAGCAACCTGCATCGCCCAGCCTGAAGTTTAAAAAAATAAACTTTTAGTAACGTTTCAGTCTGATACTTCCACAGTGTCTGTTATTCCAAAATACTTTATAAATTGTGTTAGACACCACATTTTATTTGCTGCCCACCTGTCCTCACCTGAATAAGAGCACTTTGTTACCTTGTCAAAGGTGTTTTGGACAGGAAGAAAAAGAAAAAGAATGCATAAATGCATAACTCAAGTTACCAGAGTCAGAAAAGTTTTCCAGAGTGCAAGAATAGGGTTCATGCTGTCACGAAAGGAGATTGTAGTGAGGTGGGGGCCAATCCCTTCTCCCAAGAAACAAGGGACAGGACATGAGCAAATTGCATCAGAGGAGGTTTAGGTTGGATATTCAGAAAAATTTCTTCACTGAAAAGGTTGCCCATCTATCCCTAGGAACAGGCTACCCAGAGAAGTGTCTGAGTCACCATTCCTAGGGGTATTTAAAAGCCACGTAAATGTGGTGCTTAGGGACCTGCTTTAGTAGTGGGCTTGCAGTTCTGGGTTAACAGCTGGACTCAATGATGTTGAACTTTTTCAACCTAAACAATAATATGATTCTCTGAGGTGAAGCATTTAAAACCATGGCCCTCACTATAATATTCTTAATCCCTGCAACTCTGATGTGCTCAGGTGATGGGCACCACTCAAGCAATGCACTGCAGGGTAACAGCTGCGTTACGTAGAGATCCCTGCCCACTAACCATGTGCGGTGTGCAGAAAATATCTGTTACTTTAGGGGCTTTATTACATATTCCTTCCTATAATTTTCATTAATCACAGAAGAAAATACCAAGTTTTTCTTTACAGTTAATTGTAGAAAAAAATTATGTGTATCCATTTATTTGTATTAATATACAAGAAGATTTAGAACCTGACATCAAACTGACAATGTAATGCAGTTAAGTAAGTGAAACTGCTGCTGAGCCTGTAGTTCAGGGGTTATACACCATTATCTTCAATAAGTATTCTTGGGGTTTTTTTGGCACAACTATATAGTATACAGTATGAGACATAATATTAGAAGTTCTGTCCACTAGTTCAGTCAGCAGGACGAAAAATCAGGATTCCAGTCCCACCACATGCCAGCGATCTCCCTTCCTAAACAGGGCTCAGAAGATCATGACACTGCCTTACCACTGTACTTGGCTAGCTTGTATCTCATCAGAAAGCCTGCAGATAGATCCTCCACATCAAATAGAAAACATCACAGCTTCCCATTCTCCCCTTTGCTCACCACAGTTCTCAAAGTTTGTTTTTCCTTTGCTGGTGACTTACAACACATTATTCTTGCACTTTATTTCATGTTCTCTTTACAGGGATTCCTTTCTGTTCTGTTCATAGCAGTATCTCACAAGAAGCATATGCTAGAAAACCAATTATTAAAGTCACTCATTTTTAAATCAACTTCATAAGTCACTCAGCCTGGATAATGCATTAACCAAGCTGCATAATCTCTTTTTGTTGGTTAGAAACATTAATTCTACTGTTAAAGATTTGAGACCTGTATCATGCAGTAGATACTTTTGATTTTTAAATCAGCTAAACAGATGGAACATGCATAACTAGGATGCCTTCTGCAATCTGGACCTAATGCATTTCAGATATCCAGATAATCAATGATATCCAGACAACTGAATACTAGAAGTGGTTATATGAATTAAGAAAAGAAACGCCCAGAATGCAGTCTCAGCAAATCTCTTCCAATTTGCACACTATACTTGTGAAAAACTCTTTGCAAACAAAACTAAACTCTGACCACAACATTTTATGTATATTTATGCACATATCATATTCCCACATTTGCAGTGTCAAGAAGTATCAGTACAGCTTTATTAATAGAGGTTATCCATGTTTAAACAAATTATCTGAAGGAAAAACAATACAGGTAAGTTTTAAAGTAACTTTAAAATAATTTATGTAATTTAACTATGCTATCTTCTGGCATGTACTCATCTCCTAGTGCTATAATACATGGCACTAAAACACTGCAAACCCAGTATTTTAACTTGAACTAATCAGGGCTTCATACACAGAGATTAGGAAAGTTCTGCCATGGTTTTGGGGTTTTCCAATTATTCTTACCTCTCTGCCCAGACCTTTTGTATGTTTTATGTACCTAGGATACTATGCCTAAAGTAGAATATGGAAAATCTGTACTGTGCTAAACCATTCCATTGTGTGGTATCACACATCAGGCCCAAATTATTCCGTCCTTGTGCTCCCATTGCAACAGAGCCTGTAGGTCGAATTAAGGGAAACAAGAACCTGATACTTTCTCAGGTCAGAAGCTCCTTAGGAAGAGTGATTGTGGCCCACAGCAGAGGGAGCATGGAAAAAACCTCACTGCCAGATACCACCCTCTCCCCTACCTTTCTTCACACAGCACAGGGCTTTAAATTACATGGAAACTTGCACATAAACTCTAGCTCTCATTCTTCAACAGCACAGTGAACATCAAATTATAAATACCTTTAGCTACTAAAAAAGATGCTGCTTGGGTGACTTGCACTTCACCTGACTAAACTGCGTAAAGCAGAGGATATAGTGCAGTAGTTTCCCATTCCTGCTTTAAGCAGTAGTGTTATATATGGGCTATGAATAATTAAACAGAGCGAGTAATGTAATGACAGTAGGATGTCAGGGAGGAGGAAGAAAGAAACAGTAGGAAAGGAGTTGGGAGGTATCCAATTTTTAAGATAAACAACAGGTCTGATTTTCTAACCTTTCCCATAGATAACATCCAGTGTTCTGGAAGAATTTGTCTATCTTTAAGTGCATATCTAATTAGATAAAACAGTCCTCACTGTTCAAATAAGAACAGATTATCTAACAGATAGATGACTAATAGTAAATGACCCAGGTTTCCTCCTGACTTACCCCAGCACAGCACACTGCACCAAGCTACCTTACCATCTATCAAAGTGGAAGAGTCTTCCACATTTGCTCATGCTTTTAGGCCTCCAGTGAAAGGCAGCAAAAACATGAAATCCTGGTTTCTACCAAAACCCTGGTCTGTGCACCATTTGGGGAGAGTGCCTGCTGTACATGTGTCTCACCATCCCACCAGACTCAAGCAGGAAAGAAAACCCCACACAGGCTTTCAGATGTCTGCTTTTGAACAAAGCAAAAGCAGCTCTTGCTTTGATTTCCATTCCACAGTGCGTCTGCATTGTGCTGCTAGAAAAACATGTAACAGGTCCAAGGCATGACATGGGAGCCAAATGGGAATGCACAGAGAAATGGGAGGAATTCAGTAAATCAATGGGCAGGATGAAAGGTTTTGCTAATCAGCAAGATTTATAAGCAGCAGAAGGCAGTACCTTCTCATGTGCAACCTGCAGTGAGACATGCTGTTCAGTTAATTACTTTTAAGTTTAGGTCAACACATTGTTCAACAAAAGTAAATACATTTTGCTCTTTTTGCTCAGTATTTTTGGTTGTCTAAGAGCTCCTGGGCAACAGGAATCTTCCTAGGAAAGGCAGCATTTACTTAACTGCAGAAAAATGGTTGCCTTTTGATTTGCAGATTGTTGAGAAATCATTGATTACAAGAACATGGCAGAGAAAAGAGTGAGGCTAAAGAAAGCATAACAATGCAACTTCATTTCTTTGCTACAATAATCTCCTTATAACAAATGACATTTTGGATAAGTAACATTGCTTGGAAAAGTATACAAACACTGAACAGCCTTTGTTCAAAACTGCAAAACAGCAGTGCAAAAACCTACCAGACAGAATAGCAAGCCCCACTGACCTTTAAATCAACTTTTCAGAGCTGAAAAAATAAACAAGGCAGCTTAAAATCTCTAGTAACACATACACAGTAATGATATGTATTCTATCAGGACATAACTCTACACAGAAAATAAATGTGCTTACACAAAAAGGAAAGCCTGCTATTGAACTAGAGAAATGTGCTCTACGTAAGAATTTCCTTACTGCCTTGGGGATAAAGCAAATTATAGCTTATGCAGGTCAAGAATTTGCAGCATTGTATTAAAAATGCTAGCTCCAAGTATAAAGCGTTTTAAATTCCAAGACCCTGCACTTCTATTCTCCTCACGCCAAAATCCTTTAAAAGAAAATAACACTTGAAGTTGAAATTTCCTGAGTGTGTTTTCATTGCAAAGGTAATTTGGAAGTAAGTAGATACCAAGGATGGAGGTGGCAATGAACAAAAGATAGAAAAAGGGGAGTTGTGCCAAAAAAAAAAAAAAAAAAGTCTGATATTGAAAGCAAACGTACACAAACACATCAAGAAAATGGTATCTATGTATTTCCTGTAGCAATGTAAGATAACAACTAAACCCTCCCCCAAACAAATTCATTAAATGATTCAAAGCTATAGAAACAAGTAGGAAATAAAAGGCCTAACTATGAGATTTTGTTATTATATTCATTCGTTCTCTCTCTTTTCCTTCACTGCATTATTCCCTGTTTTTTCATAGCATTATCTTGGTCAAAAATAAAAGCCTTATTCAGTATGCCTGTATTTAACAGGGGTCTGGTCCTGATCAGGGCTTTTGAGGCATCAGGGAACCAGACATCTAGGCTTAATAAGGGAAATCACTCGGAAGCTCATGATCCCACTGTATACAAATAATTGGGTCCATTAACAGTTTGTTATTCCAAATGTTTTGCTGCATAAAATTACCACAAGGCAACAAGCATGCAAGTCCGAATGCTCCCAATTTCAAAGATCATAGGTATTGAAAAGATGTTGGCACACATAAAATCAGGCAGGAAGTCAGGGCGTAAAGTTACTATGTATATACATTGTTGAGCTGTCTTCAGTATAGACTGATTAGCACCTTTCTGAAAATTCAATTAGAACTGGTCATTTTCCTGGATAGTTTTATATATAAATCCCAAAGCAAACTAATTTTTTTTTTTTTTAAATTTAATGTAATCATCTGAGTGCACAAATTGGGAAAATAAAGAAAAAAAATGCTTCCTGAAACAATCTTGTGAAGTACAATCTCTGCTCCTGGTAAGTTTTCTTTACCCGTGCTCATTTCCAATAATGTAGTTAATAGGAGTATAATGAATTGAACAATTGCCATCTGATTGGGTGAATCCTTTGAGCAAATTACAAAACTAGAGATTAACTAAGAGATAAAATTCACAAATATAAATTCACAGCAGTGCTCCTAATTTTATAGTGAAAAATCTGATTCAGTCTATTTGTTAATTTGATTTAATCTATTTGTAAGGTGTCTATTTAAAAACCACTGTGCTTTTCCTATTGCTTTGCCCTATCAGACTCTGACCATTACTTTAACTTATGTCTGTTTTATAATTATTTTTATGGTAATGTCTACTTTATGTTCAGACTAAATATTTCATATATGTCTATACCATGTAGTCTACTAAGTATTCTACAGAACATAATTTCTTCCAATGTGTGTGAAGCCTAAACATTTCCTTCTAACTGAAGTTAAGAAACAGCAATGTGAGAAACACAGATTTTTAAGGTAACTGAAAAAGAGAAATATTATTCTGGTTTTGCTCTGTTCACTCAGTTTTACCTTTGACTTCCCCGTAGTTCTCATGCATTTATTTCAGTACGAAAGCATTCTAAATTTTATGTTTATTTAAATCACTTTCAAAAATTAATGCTTTGTGTATTTCCTTTGCTCTGCTTCATTCTCTTGTGGGACAATACAGGATGTGCCAGTACAAACCTCAAACAAGGTTTACAATACAAGATTCCGTTGTCAGGGCAAGAACAATGCTGTCAACAAGCTAGTCAGATACAGTGGCCTACGTCTTAGCTGTAGGAATTCAGCCGTGGAATCTTCTAGAAAGGATATTCCATTGAAGTATTGGTGTCTCTCAGCTAAGGCACACACACACAATGTGTGAAAGTATGTGGGAAAAATTCACTACAGCAGTAGCAGAGTATGCATGTATATAAAACACCCAGACAGAGACATATATAATCTTCTTGCAAAGTATTGTTTCAATATTCAATCCCTTAATCATGGTTTAGAAGAATGCTATTTGGACACTTCATACTCAAATATTCATTCTGTTTCCTAAATTATGCCATTTTTATAGAATATGGACAATTAGATGATTAACTCTATCATTGTGTTAGTGCTACTTAGAAAATGCTATAAATGTCATTAAGGACTATTAAACCTACTCAGATTATTCATCTTAAAATAATACTTCAAATTCGAATTTGATTTGATGCGCTGTGTAGAATCAGAATAACATAACATTACTCTAAAACAAACTAAAGCAAAGGCTTAAACCTCTAGGATGGCTGGAAAGTTTCTTTATCTAATGCACTTTAAAAATACATCAATACAGTGAAACAGCGCATGAAAGCCTAAGCATTAAAAAAGATGAGTTTTGCCCAATACGTACCTGGAGAAAAACCCCACGTCATTCCAAAATCTCCAAATACATAAAGAACCTCTAGTTGTTAGACTGTGAGGAAAAACACCCAGGCCCTACGAAACAGTGTGAAACACTCCCACAGATGTGTCATCTTAACTGCAAGTCAGGAACAGCGAGAGATTCTATGATGAAATATTTCTTCCACAGGCCTACATCCTCTTCAGACACTCATCTCCTCCATGGAGGACCATAAAAGTAAGTCAGCCTGATGTGCTGAGCCATACGGATGCTTTAAAAAAAATGAATGTTATTTGGGAAAACATGCCATCCTAATTCTGCTGTTACTTGTTTCTTGAGCTTGGACAAAATAACCACTCTCCATCACTTGTAGGTTACAAAATGGGGAGTAAGAGAGAGGTTAGCATCTGATTGCACTCTTTTGATGTGTATTTTGTAGAGGCAGAGGGGTGTAGAGAAAATGAAGCCTTTATAATATAGAAAGGATAAGGAAAGTTTAATGATACAGGCTAGTTGAGTTTTGGCTGTGTTTTTTTATTTCCTCAACCCCCCGGATAGAGTTGAAAGAAACCTACTATGCCTTTTTTAGAAGAGACAAGCAGGGAAATAGATACCTAAGTCTTTTCTTTCCTCTGAAAAAAAAAAAAAAAGGCATGTAAAGTTACAGCTAACTTTAGTTGCATTTCTGCTTCAAAGTAGTAATCCTTCCTTCACACTTAAAACTTCTTCTAGAGAGTCTTCAAAAGAATCTTCACCAGGAAAAACTGGTAGAATAACAATTTCGTTTTCCATTAGAGAACATACTTTTACAACTTCTACTTTAAAAATCACGCAGGATAACAACTCTATGGCAATTAAGTCTGGCAGCTCACAATTAAATTGCTAGAAGACATCACAGCTTCTCAAAACTCTTATTTCAGCCTATTTTAATGTAAGATACTTGACACCTTCAGTAGGTTACAGCTTTTTTTAAACCAATATCCTCTACTGGTAAGAATTCAACCATGTCATGAACAAAGATGCTTTATGCTGAAGCACTTCTATCCCTACCTGTGGAAGTAGCTGTGACAGCACAAATACTTCCATGCCAATATAAATGTGTACAGATTCTCTGCAGCATGCTGCTTTAGCTATACTCCGATTGAGTTAAATGTTAAAATTTTCTAGGCTTAGTGACAACAATATTTTACTTCATGGTAGCTGATCCATCATAGCTGTCGGTGTGCATGCTCTTAGCCTGTGGCAAAGGCAGGATAATTTGAGTTGTTTTGCCCTGCTTCATGAAAACTAAGATGACTCAAATTACTTTGAGCTTGCTTCAGGGGAAGCTCACACACTTGTACAGTTATAATGGATCAACTGACGTGTAGTAAAAGATTGGTGGGGCTAAGCCCAGTGCTGAAACAGAGCAAAAGCCCTTTTTTCTTTCTCCCCCCTGGCACTTAATACAAGGGCCAAACCTAACTTGAGCCTTTGAGAGTTACAACACACGAGTGAACAGATGAATGAAAAACAACAACTAAAAAGCTCCTACATCTTGCAGTCTTCTTTGAGAGCAACGTTAGCCAAAGAGTAACTTGAATACAGAGATGAAGATCTGGACAGAGTTACTCAGTTATCTCTGCTTCAAACTACTCTGGGTTTGTCAGCTTTGCTTATTCTCCTCTTCTTCCTTCATCACCTTGTCCTTCCCTTTCCTATTCCAGTCCCAGTCTGCTTAAACTACAAATCCCTGCTTTAGCAGTCTCAGTGAGCCTTTTTTCAAAACAGGTAAGTCTTCAAGATTTGTCCATCAATGGTGCCTGTAGCACCCGCATACTTTACATTTGTACACTGAATGAATTACGATGGTATTTCTCTTTTCCATCTGCATTAAGCAAAACTAGGATTACGATTACCTCATGTAACAGCCATGCACTGACACTAAACCCTAACCCTATTTCAGTTTTCTCTCAGTTATTCTGAGAGTGCTCAAATCAAACCCAAATTTTGATTTATTTTTCACATAGATGTTGAGGCGCTTTCAACTACTATAATCCAAACATTACTGTAAGCCCACCCAACATATTCAAATTGCCCAGCATTAAAATATATACCTATTGCCAGTGAAGTCTTACTGGTTAACACAACAAGACTTTCACAAATGAAACTATTAAGAAAAGAATTAAAAGTATCCTCTAGTCATTATGAATATGGCCATCTGACATTACTGTGTATGTCCTTTGGTACCTACTTGAACAGCATGTACTCCATGGCACATTCTGAACACAACTGCACCATAATCTGTATCACTTCCAACATTACTCCTTATTAACCGGGAATAGACGAGAATATTAATTGTTCATATCTATTACAAGTACTGTAGAGAAGTCCTATCATGTCAGACTACGCAGGAAACTGTCAATGCCATTAGAAATTCTCCTTGAAAACTGATACCGCAGAATGTGTCAGTACTTTCTGATGATGTCAGATGAGAAACTGCAGCAACAGCTAAGAGCAGAGTAGTGCTCCCTCGAGATGCCAGCTTTGGCAAGATGTACTGAAATGCTGCAAGAATGTTTCTGAAATTGAGATTACTGAAATGTAATATCTCTTTTTGAAAACTTTACTGCACACAATTCATCAAGCCAAAGCTGCAGTTCCAGGAAGAACAGACCATCTGTTTTCCTTTGGACTTCTTTTTTTAAAGCTCACCTTTAATCAATTTTAAGTTTTTTTTCATACACTGGAATGCAAAGACTTAATAACTTAAGAACTGGATAAATGACTCAATGTGTCTCCTTGAAATACTGAATCCTCTGATTTTAATTATAATTAACTAGAAAATAACTGCCTACTTGTAATACAGACTCATTAAATCTGATATCTTTAAACTTTTAACCCACAAAGGGGGCAACAAGAACTCTGGATCTATTTCCATTACCAGCTCTGCCCTTCACCTACCTTATATGCTACTTGAAGAATCCTAACCTCTCACAGACCTATTTTTACACCCTAAGTAGGAAACTACTTATGACAACAGAAGTGCTATGCTGAATACTGTCAAGGTTTTCAGAAACATGGAAACAAGAGGGTTGTAATATAAACCTTATCTTATACACAAGTTTAAATAAAATTCTTGTTTAAAAAAGATCAGAATCTTGTTTGAAAGATCAGAAAAAAATGCATGAAAGCAATACAGTATATTCATTCAAATATTTCTCAAACTCAAAGCAAAATTACCATTAGGTTAAGATTTATTAAAATTTATGTTTAGCCAATGTATCAAAGTTCCCTAATCCTATACTTTTAACTATGTATAATTAATCCATATAAATACATGAAAAGATAAAACTGAAAACAGCTGGTTGAATTTCCACTGATATTATGTCTTAAATTATCAACATCTGAAAGTATTGATTACACATGCAGTCCACTGAAACTGTCTGGTTGATTTCCAAGTGATCTTGCTTTTACAAGCTCATAAAATAAAATTTCTAGGTAAAAACCACAGGACATAATCTAAAAACCAAACCCAAAACCTGACAAACACTTATTAAAGGTGTATCACATAATACAGCAGAGCTGAGAGTGGTAAGAGAAATTCTACTGTTACTGCTGACATGCAGGGTTGTCCTCTTTAGACACCCTTTTCTGCGGTGATACTGCCCCAACAAACTTCATACAGATTCATCTTTTTCCATCAATCTTCAGTTAATCCAAGAGTCTCACTTTCCAATGGTCCCCTCATTATGTGGCTATACAGAATATTTTATTTTTGCAAGGAACTGCCACTCAAAAGAGCCTGTCTGAACACAGAGACATGTATTTCTAAGTCTTCCTTTTAGATACAGTATGTTAAAACAGAAGCTTATCTCTCATAATTTTAGAGCATCAAATCATGGTTTGAGTGAAGGACGTAAGTTTGGCTGAAATCCCTTCCTGTGATTAAAAACACAACATTAACAGTTTACTGAAAGATAAAGTTTTAATTCACAACATTACAACCAAAGTCCTCAAAGCCCTATCTACTGCAGACAGTGCTTGGGGATCTGGCATTGAAAGGAGTGGGTTACAGCACTACAGATCCAGACAGCCACTCCACTTTATCACCAGAAATGTTCATCCTGGAATGCAAACAACAGGAGTAAATGTCTGCCTGTGCCACTTCGACATTACAGCCCACAAAACACAGTATGAGCCAAGAATTTTGTTAGCGGCTTAAGCTACCATATCACGAACAAAGAGGGCATGATGGTCTGCTAATATTGACCTGCCACAGATCCATCTGCCTGAGTCTACACACCAAATCTATTAGATGTGCCCGGGGTATGCAGAGAAATGAGAATGGAATTTGGGGGGAAAAAAAAAAAAAAGATAATCAACCTCTAAAAACTCCTAACACCCTTTCAGGAATCAAATTTTGCCAAGCATAACTTAGTATCCAGGCTATTGGAGCTAACCTTCCAATTTTATTAAAGGTATTAACAAGCATACATACAAATATTTTGCTAATAACAAAATATATGCTGCTTTTGAAGAGGTAAATCTATGACTCTTCTATACTATACTGCTGATTTAATCTTCCATCATTTTGCTTTAAAAAGTTGCATACTCAGCTGATTACAAGATTTCAAAACATCTCTGCTGTGTTACAAAGATACAACATTTATCTAAATATGTATTTTCTCATTTCCTGTCATGTTAAAAGAGATGTCTTTTGTCAAGTAAAATTGACCTTAATGTTTGGCCACTAGGGAGAAAAACAAAAAATCATTACCTAGTTGCAGCTCTTACTAAAGGCCCAGCAAGTGAATGTAATACAGTGCAACAGTACGAGAGTTCCTCAGTATGGAATCCTGCCAAAATTATTTGTTCAGATAAATGGCCTGACAAAAGGGAACCATAAATAAGGTTACTCTTTCGGCATCATAAAGTTGACGCATATCCTGCCCAAGCTAGTTTTGTATAAAACAGCAAATAAATCTAAGAGATAAATAAAATGCAGAGATGTTTTTATTTCAGATAAGTCTGCCTATTTATTCAGAAACCATTTGCACGACAATTTTTGGCCTATCTGAAACGCTTTCTCTGAGTATGTACAACTCAGACCTGTTTCCAGCCTACATTACTATAAATCCTGATTATTTCATATCCTGCACAGCATATTTTGCATAGCCAAGTTCAATTTAAAACTAGTTCCTACGATCAACCAACAACTTTACAATTGCCTACAGAGTTTTTTTTGTTAATCTTCACAATAGTATACACTGGATAATGAAGAAAGAAGCTTGATGAGAGCATGTGCAAGGTGGGGTGAAAGAGCACAAAAAACACAGTGTTGAAAGAGACTTTGAAAAATGCTTTCAGTACTTCAAGCAGAAATATTTTTACCTACAAGCAACAACAGAAGCACGTGTAGTATCTTTAAAAAGAAAAGCTTAAGCTTGTAGTCCAAGCATCCTCTGGAGATTTAAGGTTTAATCGCTCAACACGCCACATATCTTACACAAGTGTTTTTCAAAATACTGAAAAAGAATTTAAACCTACGTCATTTAACAGGTTATGAACAGTGCAGGGCATCATTTAAACAGATCTTCCTTTCAAATTAAAGGGTTTAGTGACATACCAAATCCTGGAATGCTTTTGAGACTGGATTTGAGACAGATTTTTTCAAGTCTGAGGTAGCTGTATCGCAGCAGGCAGTTCCACAGGAACATCCAGTCCATTCGTGTGCGATGGTTCATGATAATGACACTCCTTTCTCCAGGAACAAATCCGTCTCCAGTGACAACCACCTTGGCACCAAACACCATCTCCAGCAAGGCCTAGAAATATTATCTCCGTATTATGGCTTTACTCACAAAAGAAAAGCATCAGCCTATTAGCAATAAAAATTAATTTGAATTGTATAATTTCACTTATTCACTCATATCATCACTGGTAAACAAACTTCTGACTGTTCTCTGATAAAGCAGCCAGCTTTCCCACAGTAATAGCTGTTTAATGGAAGCGGAAACAACAATTAAATAGCATTTCTTAAAAAGCACTCCATTAAAATCGCTGCTTTAAACTTACCGTTCCCTGTTCTTCCAAGAATCCTAACACATAAGAATATAAGTGAGTCAGTATGGGTTATAACTCGGTAGGTAATCTAAGGAGAGACTGGCTGCACAAATAATCTATTGCTTAATATTCTCAGGGTTTGGGAAGGTATCAGAAGCTGCCTTGCTTTCTGCTTGGGGCCAAATGGTTAACATGTTTCACTCCTCCCAAAGCACAGAATAAGCCTCAAACTTGGAAGGACACAGACATGAGCCTGGGCAAACAGTTGTTTCCATTTTGCCTGAAGAGCCAGTGATGCCAGAAGGTCACGTAAAAAGCGTGTTCCTTGCTTTACCTGCTACATGTGGTTGTGAAGGGCTAAGTTATAAAGCATAGGTCAGTGGTTTATCAGAAGGAAAGCGCAGGCAAGAGCTACACAGTATGTTTAACAGGGCCTGGTTTCATAACCTGGACAGTCAGACCATAAGCACATAACTAGACTAGTTGTAGTAACTATAACTCTAGAGCCCAACAAGCATGCTCTGGCCACATTCACACCTTATCCAAATTGCCCACCGAAAAAGGTTTCTGATCCATGACCATTCCCAAATCATGCAGGGAAGTGTATGGGGGAGTGCTGGTTGGTTACAGCAAAAGACCAGGACTAGGCAAAGAATTAAAAAATATGGATGACTGAACCTGCAACCTTTTAATGCCTAGTGGAGACACAGTGGAAAGGTACAAAATCCCAAGAAACAGATGCAGACAACAGACATTACCTAGAGGTTTGACTTGAGTCCCCTAAGGTCAGGGTCACTGGCAGGACACTATCCAACTCAGTTAGCACAGAAAAACAAAACAGCAAAACACAGTTGGACATCTAGAGGAACAAACTTACCCTTTAGCCCTAACATAAAAAGCACTTCAAATTACCTCCTTACCTAATCTTCCCCATTCTTCCTCTAAAAAGTATAGAAAAAGAACAAAGACTGGGGATTTAAACAGAGCTCCATAAATTAAAACAACTCTCTGTTCTGTTCATATTTCTGCTAAATCTGTGCCAAAGAACATAAGTTTCCAGGTTAAGTCACCTGTAAAACTAGAATGACATTTTCACAATTGCAAATGGCTTGAGATCTTACAATGAAAAGCATTACATTGGCCAAGTATTTATAATATTAATAAGTCATCTCACTGTAATTCCAGAATAGGTGTTGCTACCAAGAGAACTATGGGCCACTGCAAGAGTGGTACAGGCAGTAAAGCTCAGAATGGCAAAGATACCTTCTTTTCAGAAAGAAGAAAAGCAGCCTTTTTTGGGTAGTTTAATAAGAATCATATTACATATTTAAGATCTAGTTAAACATAATAACGAATGACTACCCTGTTCTACATACTCTAACCCTAATATAAGCCAAACTAAACTGAAACAGTTAAGACCCACCTCACTGTCCTGTCCTGCTGAGTCTTCTAGAGAGGAAATTAAATGGGATAGCAGAGTGAGGAAGGTGGAAATTTCTTACATCGCAGAGGTCAGGGTCAGAGTTTCCCTGCTGAAGTCCAACTGGTACAACAGCACTTTATTTATTGTTTGGAGACACAAACCAAGAACCTGCTTTTCCTGACCAAGAATGGATTAAGTATAAGGACAGAAAACTAAAGCAGACAATGTCAGAGCCTCAAAAAGGTTGGGTGCAAAATCTTTTTGAGTCTCCTTTTCTGATATGTAATAGGATAAAACTTCTTTTATGCCACAAGATATATACTTCTTCATACCAATATGGCATTTTACTCCAGAAAGTGAAACAAATCTTCAATGGTCTAGAGAAACCAAGTCCCTTGGCTTTCATAAAACAGATAAAAAAAGATCCCCTCCCATTCATACCGCCTTTCCTCTGGAACAATTCAGCAAAGAGCTTTATTACTGATTTCCAAACTCATATGGTTATAAAGTTGATAAAGGTGAAGTTTAAGTTTTTTACTTGAAACCATTTATCTGTAATTCAACTACAATGACTAAATTCTAAGAGGATTAAGTAACAGAATCATGAAGGTTGGCAACAGTGTACAAGACAGTGGATAATTTTCCTAATGAGATAATTGGAGTAAAGTCTAAAGAAACAGTTTACAAGACTACTCATTTAGGAAGTTGGTAATTAAAAAAAAAAAAAAACCTTCTGTTTACTAGTATTTCACCTACTCTTCTCTGCATCTGAGTGACATTGGATGATGATGTCACAAAAAGGCCTTTTCGAGCATAAAATTAAGCCTTAGTTTACATGTAAATTAAACTGTGGAAGAAGAGAGGGACTGTAAACAGGCACACAGTTCGCAACACTAAGCTAAAACCCAAGTTTTCACAGACGATAAGCGTGTTTGGACCTGTTTTGACAAAAGCATAAATAATTTTTTAAAAAAATAAAATCAAAAGTGTTAGTGGGCAAATTAAATTGTGGGATTATAGACAGTTGCCCAGAACTTGGCTCAAACTGCAGCTTACCACTGGGAGCGTGAGCCAAGTGGCCACGATGCAGTCAGTGATCCAGCGGTACCAGGCCGGTGAGATGAACATCAAAGGTAGAAAAGGACCAAGCATGAATATACTTCCAAAGAAACTTCCCAAGAACAGTGCAAGTACAAAGTATATCCCTTTCCATGACACCATGGCTCTGAAAAAGAAAGTTGGCATTACGTTAGAGAGACAAACTGAAATTATATAATTCTTCAAGTCTGTAAGCCCAGTTTGAGGTAATATTTCCCCTTTTTTTCCACGGCTAACAACACATGATGACAGTAAACACAATCAAAATGTTCTACTTCACAGGCAGCAGTAAGGAAAGGACTTCATAAACACAGTGATTTGTAAGGTGAATTGGGACATTAAAGGGGCCATAAAAGTATCGGCTACATCATAATTTCCTCCACTTATCACAATATGTAGTTACACTCAAAAATTCTCAGCAAGCTATTTTTATTATCCAAAGGTACAAAAGAGCTATATAAGAGAACACCAGCTACATTAAACTTTCCAGCCATTATAGTTGTCATTGATGAAGTACTAATGTTACCATTTTCTAAAGACAGGAAACTTTGCTAAACATAGCGTTGCAGAAACTCATCTTCCCCAGCTAACAAGGGTCTATGTGTGACCTCCATCACAAACCACTCAAACCCGATGAGCCTGACCAGCCATTTCAAATTCATGCCAACAGGGCAGGCAAGCAGTGGCTGAAGCCTCCCAGTCCAGCCTGGCTTAGAGAACTCATCACTTTTAGAAGTCTGACGTACTTCAACTGTCCTTATCAGTTATTTTCCAACTTACTGCACCAGAAAGCCAACAGCCTTTGGTTTTCAAGGCAGTAGTCTAGACTTGAAATATTTCAGTGTCTGTGCTATCAGCTACATCCCTTATTATAAACTGAAATGTACAGTACACTGAGCTTCTTAATGCATTACGGCAGAACACTCAGCAATCCTCCAAGCATTTGTAATAGCTACAAGCTTTCACAATTTAGCAACTACTACCAGCTATGACAAAGCAAATGTGGAAATATCAATTCTCTAAATTAGGGTCCAAAAATAGACTGTTTTCATCTATTTAGGACTCAGTCAATTGTTTATAAAATCAAAGGTTAAGCAGAAGTCACTTTTTAGTCACTTTACTGAATTCCTTTTTTTGACAGGCTATTTTAAAAATTATAAGAGCTCAGTTAGACAGGACTTCAGGACAAGAAAAACAGGAAGCTGGTGGTTTTAACTTTAAAATGAGCAATGGAAAAGCAGTCCATTAAGCCTTATGTACTGTAACATACATGATTTATCTCAAGCATGGTTTTGTACAATGTCCACAGCAATAATGTTTGCACAGGAAAGTATTTGAAAGTCAAGAAATGGCAACGCTAGTGTTGCTAGCACACAAACTTGTTTCTGCTACTTCATGTTGACAAGTAACAAGGAAGTAGCTCTATTTTGAGATACTTTTGGGTTTAAACAATTTCCTAAACCTCACAATATTTGGAAAAAGGCCGAGAGAAGAGGCCACGCAAATTTGTTAACGCAAGAAGGATATAGGGAGCTGTATTTAACTCTATTTTCTCAGCACAGTAAAACAAGTATTAAATACAAATGTTTGCTGACAGTTACATCAGAAAGATTTTAACACAATGAAATTTGAATTCAAACAAATACATATTATTTACATCCTGGAGTACAGAGCCCTTGCTTTTCTACCAAAAGCAGGAACTAAACAACCATATGTCTGCACATATGCACCAGCAGGACCAATTCTGACACATCAAGGGACCCTTGAAGAGCAACGCACTGAAGTAACAACATTCCAGCTGCCTTGTTGTATTTGTTATTGCAAACCTCTGTGGGGAAAGATCAAAATAAAGGCAGAAGAGGACAAAAAAAAGCCCCCAAAACACAAACACAAAGAAAATCAGAAACCGTAGAAAGGGAATAAAATCCCCAAACATTAGTTGCAGCAAGACCAGAAGAAAAAGCCTTCTCCTGACATCAAGATTTGAGACCTACTGCAAAAGGTAGCAGAGAGGTTTAAAATTCAATATGCTTGACCTAATCGTGCATTTTTTGAGGAACACACTGCAAACCAACTGTAAACATGTAGGCACAGTTGCTCTGAGGTACATGGTGTGATTCTTGGCGTGTCCTGTGCAGGGCCAGGAGTTGGACTCGATGGTCCTGATGGGTGCCTTCCAACTCAGGATAATCTATGATTCTATGAAAGACCACTAGCAGACAGAGAATACAAGTTTTTTAAGCTTTAGCCACCTACTCTGGTCCTCTGCAAGGCTGCTCAGAGCCTCTGGGCACCGGTCAGATGCAATGACCTTCCCCAGGCAGACACCCTGGCTCCAACAGGCCGCGGACAACACGGACATGATGCTCCAGTCCCAAATACCTGAGTACTGCACAAGGTAACCACAAAGCTAATGAGACGTCTCTCTGTCATCCTTCTAAACTCCTAGGAAAGCAATGTGGGTCACTTATTTACAGGCTGTCCTTTTCACAGTTTACACTGGTCCTTTCCTCAAAGTATTGCACAGAACCAAAGATTTAAGGAAAAAAAATTTTTTTTTTTTAATGTGAAAGACTGTCTCATAAACATTTTTTGTTTGTCTGTTTTAGTTGAAGGTATCTGAGTTATGGAAAAGACCTGATGAAGTTTTGAATTTTCTCTTCTTCAACTAGCACTCCAGCAGTACTTTCTTTATCATTACAGTATATACATATGTGAGTTATACTGCATTCCAGCAGGCTGAACACTGTGGTGTTTATTTCTAGACACAAAAGATACCATGTGTGTTTTCAATTGATGCCATTTATCACTCTTGAAGCCAAATTTTTAGTGTGATATATACCACATTTTGCTTATTGCTTCTATATAATCCATTATAGATCTTTACACATGTCCATATGCATATATCTAAAATAATGGGTAGACTCTGCCTCTGAATTACCTCCACCACACAATAAAGCACCTACCATGCTAAGAGGTATGAGAACAGAAAAACAACTCCCTCTGAATGAATTTGAGCAAAACTGCGAGCTGAGAAGCCTGTGATAATGTGAAGAACTTACAGCAAAGAGTAACCATCCAGCTGGCTTTCTGAAAACAGTGGAGCAAGCTCATTTTTGTAAAAAGGTCAAACTGTTAATACACTCAACCCATTTGTTTTCATTTGTGCGTTCACATGGTGGAGTTACAGTCTGGACAATAGTTTACATGATTTAAAATACATCTGCCTACATTTAGAAACATTTACATATACTCTAATTTTAGCCAAGACTCGAGAATGGGTAGTCATCACCCAAGGTGCTGCTGGGTGCCAAGCGCACATGCCCTGCCCTGGCCAGCAGAAGTCCTGCTGTGCCCAGGGAAGGTTGAGAGGAGGCTGAAGCCCCAGGATGGATTTGACACACCCACCAGACCAGGTGCACTGCTGAAGCCACGTGAGCTCTCTAATTCAGGTGGTGAACAGAGAAAAGCAGCTCCTTGGCTGGGGGTTCAGTGCCCAAGTTTGTAAACTGTGCAGAGCTAGCTCTGGGCAGACAGAAGAGTCAGTCACAACTTTGTGTCCTACCAAAGCTTCAGTACAAGTTTGGGAATTGCCCCATCTCTGAAGCAGTGCAGCCATGTTCACGCAGCGCTGCAACTTGCCTAACAAACTCTCCCCTGCCTGTCTCAACTCTGTATCCTCACCTTTTTCTCTTTCCAATAGCAATCCTTCTCCCAGCCCTGCATCCTACATCGCCCATCCTGACACTACAATACCCCTCCCACAGACCCTCCCCATTCCATCCCCCTGGAATAGCAGCTTGTTTGGGCAGGTGAAGAGCAGCAGGGTCCACAGGGCCCTCCTGGCAAGGGAAGCCGCAGTGCTGAGGACCGCAGGGTTGGCAAGTGGGCTCAGCTGTCGGGTCCTGCTAGGCCAGACCATGCTCTGCACAACCCTGTCAACTCGTGTTGGCACTGCAAGGGCTGCTTACCATTCCAGAAACCTACCACCAAAAACAACAGGGAACTGACTCTATTATCACCCTTTAGCATCCGTCAGCCCCTTAAATACCTACCTTAGAAACAAACTGCCTCTAAGATATGTCAGCCATCCCAAATCTAACATCTGCATTCAACAAGAGAAGTAACAGCTACAAATCAATGCAAAATACATGCCCGCAACTTCAAAACATGATTAAAAAACAGCCAAATAATCTCAAAGCAGAAGGAGTACTTAATGAGGACTTGTAAAATGATCTCAAACAAATGTGAAAAATCTCAAAACAAAGAAAATTGGAGCTGACTCATGTCAGAGATGAGACACCCAAGAAAGGAATTAAAGGATTCAACACGAAGTCTGAACAGAACCCAAGCATTTTTTAAGTACAGAAGTATTCTGTTACTTCTGCTGGCAACTATCTCTTTCTAATCCAGCAATCACTCTCAACACTGGATTTAGCATGTATGGCCTTTATGTATCTTTAAAGCCACTTTCCATTTACTGTGTGGATCAGAGCTGTGGAGGAACACTCGAAATTATTTTACAATTCAGACTGAAAGTTGCAAACAGTGAGAAAGACAGCACCCTCAGACTGGGCTTGTAGTTCCTCATCTATTTCATGGCAGAACTCCAAGTTATTGGGGTACTGTACTTCACATGTTCTTGTTGCCATAGCAGAAGGAAAACATGCTCTGTCTCCAGGTAACTAGAAACAATAATTCTTAAAATACAATTTCTGCTGTCTATTTCAGTTAATTTTAAAAATTCTTGGCTGCAAGGGGACAAATTACTTTCCCAAACAGTTTTTGCAAACTTCATATTTATTAGACTATTTACTTAAAATTATTTCAATATTCTATACAAACAAAATGTTTGCATGGTAACATAAAGCAAATGCACCTTCCTCTGATCGGATTTTGGCTTGTTTTGCTTAACATCTAAATACCTTTATTGAAGGCACAGTTGGAAGGACAGATGAACCGCAGCTTTTTGTGATGATGATTTCAAAAGGTTTTAAACAGCCTGTTCTCTACATTCAAACTTTTTTTTCCACAACTGCTTCTATGGCTTTTAAGTGAGCAAAGGATGCAAAATAAGTTTATCTGCTGAGAAATAAAAAAGTTCTAAACTTAGAGGTCTATCAATTTCAGAGGAGTCAGGACTCACCACAGGGATTCACGTCTCCTTAACAGCTCCTGGCTAATTCAAAGTTCTTGTACAAGCAGGTTAATTTGTCTTCCAGGTTCAATGTAAAACAAGATTTTAACCTCAGCATGGCATTAAGCAATACTACCTGACAAACAGAGCCAGCTGCCTGATAACTAGAGAGATTTTTAAGAGCTTAGTACTATAAGTGAGCAAATCATGTTTTATTATACCACTGAAAAAATAAGAAATGCTCTTCAGTGCCAATAAAACAACAGTGTATTATTACTGGTCAGCAAGTTTCCATTCAATCAGCACAGGCAATAAAACTGTTCATTAGCCTTCAAAAACTGAATGGGGACTTCTAGGCACTGGATTTAATGCTTCCTTCAGTCAATTACCAATGGAAAAGGTAAATGTTATCTTCAATTAAAATCAAGCTGAAACTCACACAGACAAACAATTATGACTTATCTCTAACAGGTCTGCAAAGAAAGCAACCAGTTAACTACAAATTGACTTCACTTACTTCTGCATTTCTTCTAAGCACAGTAAATGAAAGAGGCGAGTTGGAAATTCCAGCTCCCATATTCAACTTAGCAGTCTGAAACATAATTCCCAAATCAGAAGACACAATTTTTAAAACCTTTGACCAGAGTGAAGTGAATTGAACTTCAAGGAGGTAGGCAAGACGGGAACAAAACCTGTCAACTTCCCAGGTGTCTATTAAACAAACCATCAAATGAATGACTCAAACTTTTACTTGTTCACTGTTTTTTAAGGTTCCTAGGCAAAATCATCTAGATAGGAGAGCGAGCAGGCAGAGGGACAGTTCTTCCCAGATTGTGAGGCAAATAAGAAGGGGTCTCAGCAACAACTGAGCAGGTGGCCGAGTGACAAAACATCAGCCAGGCAGACAAAATGTCAATGGAAATGACACATCCAAGCAGAACATCTCAAGTTCAACAAAATCATCATGCTCTTTTATTTGAGTATTTTATGCTGTTCTTCCCTATCAGCATTTAAAAGGAAATTTTTATCAATTCACTCAGAGCAAGAAACTAGTTTCTATGTAGTACCATATTTAAAACGAAATTTGTTCATAGCAAGCTTTTGTAGACTGACTCCACTGTATTTCAAGACCTAAAACTTACCCCATCTCTTCTCACTTGTGCCTCAGTTAAAAGAACTGCAGAAATAGCAGAGGTTATAGGGGAAGCAATGACAGGAGAAAACTGAATTATTAATTGCAGAGATATCCACTCTAATCAGTAGCAATACAGACAAGAAGCTCCATCCGTCTCAGCAGACCTCTCTATGAACTACATTTTACTCCTAATCCTTCTCTTGGGCACTTCAGTATTTTAAGGAGCATACAAATACGGCACAGATCATTATCAGAGAAAAAAATACGAAAAGAAACAGTCACTTGACCATTAAAACCACTTCTTTTTTATTTAGTTCTTGCATTTAAAAACCTTTAAAGATACATGTATCATAAAACAATACAGAATAGGGCAAGAAGAGGTAATAATCATCACAAACCACACCCCTGACCCTCTATAACAGTAGAGCAGATATTAGCTTACACATGCCCAAAATAAAAAGTACAATCCTTAATGAGCAATTTCCGTAAATATTACCAATAAAATATGATTACCGCTGCATCTTACAACTTATTTTGTCTTTTATTTGCCAAGACTTAATCTGACTATTATAATTCAATAAAAAATTTAACAGAATATTGAATTTGCTCTTCCAAGTAATTGTGTCTTTCCAAATGAAAAAACCCTGGCTGAGATCCTTTGCAGTACAGCCTTTAGATACTGCAAGCAGGTAATTCAGTCAGGGTACAAACATCAAATCAGCCTGATGCTTTTTCACCCTCGTTTACCTGTACTCTCTCCACTGTTGCTCCAGACAACCATTAGACCAATAAAGCCTGAATGAGAGCATGAGCTAAGGTATTTGAAATCATTTGTAAGAGGGTATCATGCAATAGCTACAGCTGCTTCCTGAAAAATCCCTATGATTTATGGTAAAGTAGCTTGCTTCCATTCCTTACTATAATCAGAAAATTTAGATGAATTGACAAATTTGAGCTGCTTTAGGAAGAACTGCACAAGATTTTTTTCTACCAAAAGCCATCTCACTTTGTTATTATGCTTATTGCATGGACACAAATAATTTTGAATTAATTCTTCAGATCTTTCCACGCATACAGTAGTTTTCTGCAGTATCCATCAAGTTACTGAGACCTTACAAACTGTACTGAACAGCAACCAAGATAAAAAGAGTGCCCTGGCTGACAAGTCATCAAAAATAGGTTTGGCAGATAAAGAACTGTTGTTTTATTTCCCCCATCCCCTGCCTTTAAATAAAAAGAAACAAAAAAACACCTCCATAACATTGCAACAAACATGGAACAGTGGTCATTTTGGGGCTTTTATTAGATACTTTATGCAAAACCTGCAGGTAAGCTCCAGATCCAGTCTATTTTTCAAAAAAGTTATATGTGATCAACAGCTGGCAAATCTAAGTCCTCCATTTTTCAAAGTCTACAGCAGACCAAAAAGCTGACCAACACTTGGACAACAAATCCAAGTGAAAACTATGAAAAACGCATAAAATGTTCTACTTAGTAATTCAAGATGTTACAAACAAGCCAATAAATCAAATTTATTTTCCCCCTACATAACAGCACCCCAACATCTTAGTTCACAGCTATTCTTCATGAGGAGGGGTGGCACTTATAACTTCAGAAGTACCTATTTCACAATCAAATCCTCAGCCGAGGAACAGAAATAAAGGGCTCCAATGCTGAAGAACAGTTACTCAAATACAAAACTAGTAGTGTTCAGTGGAGTAACTTCAAATCTCTGCCACTGGCATTGAACCAAAAATCACACTCAGGGAAGGGAACATCCACGAAACTTCTAATGGCTTTTCTACCCTCATCTTGACAGAATTTTCTCATCAACTAAACTCAAAAGAAATGCAGAGGTGTATGAACAAAACTCATACAGGCTGTTCAACAAGCTATAAAAACCATTGACCATCACTAACAGCATGACAGAAAGCTTATGCTGACTCATATTATTCAAAGAGTGCAATTACAAAAATACAGAGGGGCGATGTAAAAGCAGACTTCCAGAAGCCCTAAGCAAGCCATTCAACTTGGAAAAAGTTTCACTGAAAGCTCTGTATTTGTGACCATCCTTTACAGAAAGCTCTCTCATTTCTAGAACGGATTACGTTAACCCAAATAATTCATCCTTTTCCAGTTATAATGTGTGGTACAAATGAATTTGATTCTGGGTAATACTACAGCATAGTTGGGTTTTTTTAACCAACACAGCCTTTTGCTTTTAGTATCTTTTATACTATGACAGGCATCACCTGTAAAGCAAAAGCGGTTGCTGAACTCCTTTATACCTTTTCTCAGTAGCATGCTACATGCTGTAAATTTCCAGCACGTCCCCAACAGCAAACTTACTGAAGCCAGTGAGTCTCCACCTGGAATCAACTGCAAGATCAGATTATGCATTTTATCTACTCTCAGAACTGGTAAAAGGTTGAAAAGAAAAACTAGACACTTATCTTCATTTCCCTACCATGTAAGTAATTCTGGTTCTACAGTGCTTGGATGAGAAATGGAGAACACTGTCCACAGACAAATCTGTGTTACTATATTTTTTTTTTAATAATAATGAAGATAAATTGCTATTATCAATGGCATACAACTCAGCCAAGCCTCTGAGCCTTTGCAACTGCCTCAGGCTTTGTAAAATGCATTTTCAAAACAAATATCAAAGAAAAAAAACATTTGCAAATAACATTAAAAATGTTCTAGCCATTTAATTGGAAAATTCCATTTGAGAACTTGAAATTTTGCAGGGCTGCCTTTGTGTCAGGAGTACACAGCACTGAGGCATACTTACACCATCAGCAAGTATCACAAGTTTATAACAACTTTAAAAGCCACATAAATTGTAGTTTTCTACAAGTTGTGTTTACAGGCTGGCTGCTTTCCAAGGTAAGAACAGAAGAAACAATAGATCAGTTACCTGGGAGGCTCTGAAGCAAAAGAAGAAAAATGCAGTAGTTCTGCAGAAAATTGACAAATGTTTCATTCCCACTGGAAGCAGCAAAAACAATTTATTTGCATTTGCTCTATTTCCGGACGTGAAACCCTGTTTTTAATCTATTATGTTTTGATGAACATCAACATCCAAAGCGTTAGAGTCAAAAACCACATGTTGCCAAACTACTGTCCCACTTAACTAATACAATTTCTACTTCAAGACCTAACAGTAAGAGAGGAAGTTATGCTGTGCTTTTCAGAGTGTTCTAGACAACAGCCTTCAAACCTCATTTGCCAAGCTCACCAGCAGGATCAGTCACCAGTGTATTTGGATATTTCTAAGGTTACATTACAAACCATTGCTAAACCCCATCTTCAGCTCTGTAATTCTTTCTTTCCAACAGCCACAATGGGAAGCTTCTCTCCTCTGACAGGACTGCAAAGGGACGTCCCCAGGGCTTCAAGTGGATGCAGGTCTTCACAGCTATTTCCAGCAGAGCACTGCATTTCACAGTGTAAACCATCTGCATGGTGTTGTGCATAGATTCAAACTTTGCCCAGGAAGATGCAGAATTGAGCTGGTCCCTCTGTACTTAAGTTAATAAAGCTCTGTGTCTCAGTAGGGGTCTCAGCCCATGCACAGCAGCAGGATGATGTAGACATGGTGCCTCTTGTGCCAGGGCTACTCAATTGGATTCTGTAAAACCCATAACATTTTTCTTCAAATTTAAATGCTCTCAAAGCCAGAAAATGTTTTACCAATATAGTATAATAAAGCAACTCATGTTCCTTGTTAAAGCTGAATGGCTTTGGTCCCTCAAACACCTAGAAAGACATGAGGGACTGTTTAGTTCTTATTTGCATTTACCTGCAAAGGACACAGTGTTATTGACAAATGAATAACAAAATATTTTGCATGAACATTTATCAAGGTCATTTCAGCCTATAACAAATTACCAGTATAAGCAGCTAAATAAAGTAATTCAATGTTGAGGCAACCAGGGAGTTATCTGCCAGTGCTTACACAATATTTTACTAAGCTGCCAGACAAACTGAAAGAAGCAACATCTAAGACCAAGATTTTTAGCTTTTTATTATGTAAAATAGTAGCTCATTTGAAACAGAAACTCAGTTTCTAATAAAGTTTGCCAGAACTGAAAGGAGCTTATAAAGATAATTAAAAGTGGTTTAATAGGTGTATTTCCCATCACAAAGACCAAGTGAATGTTACACTGAGAATCAGTTTCAAGTCAGCTGCAAATACATTTGGCAGTTGCAGATTCATTAGACAGACGTGCTGTGGCAGACACATAGATCCAAGGCAATCCAAGAACAAAGTATCCATGAAATAATTACAGTACAGCAAGTGACCTACTCAGGGAAATAACCTATTATAGCTATTCAGGGACTACTAGATTTTACACACGTGAGCAATCCTCTGGCTTAACAAGAACAGGGAGGAAAGAAGGAAATCCTCACAAGAACTAAAGATCAAGAGGTTCCCAACACACACTTGGGGCATTGTTACAGGCCAACCACCCCTGTCCAGTCTCGCACTCGGTACCACTGATAATGCACAAAATTGCCTTAAAAAGATGGAAATTGATAGGGGAAAGGAACAAAAAGACAGAACAACTTTAAAAAGACTAAGATCACTGAAGCAAAAAATTGTTTGGATCATTCAGAAAACTACGCTACTCACACATAAAGATGGAGACGCCAAAAAATAAAACCCCGACCTACACCAAAACTGTCACATGGAAGATAAAGGAGACAGGTGACAAGGTAGAAATAGTCTCAAGAACACTATTTATTGGTATCCACTCTTCCCCTTAAAATAAATAACAATGAAAAAGAATTCTAAGAGGAAATGCAATGAGTCAGTCTTTCCACTAGGCAAATTATATCCAAAAAAAAGAAGGTACTATTCAGAAATACCCAAATTGGTAATCTTTTCATAGCAGTTTCTATAGTCATGAAACATGTTCAACATCAGCTGTATCTCGATTTTTCTTTAGGACCAGAAAAATTTAGAGTTAATGACCTAGCAATTCATTGTAAGGAATTTTTCCCCCTCTATTGCTGCAAGAATCTGTCTTCCAAGATCTAGCATTCTTAGTTACTTCCAAGTAGGAACACACCCTGTCATGTGTTTCCCCTTTTACCAAGTGCCCTGACCTTTCAGGAAAAAGATTATACAAAAACACAGAATTCCTGGAGAGAATCTGCTCTTTCTGATTAGCATATTAGTATCACAGACACAGAAGTAAGAAAGCTTACCTTCAAGGTATAAAATGTGCTCATTAACGAGTGAAGTACGTGGGCAACTGGCTAAGGATATGTATGAGAAAGCACGAACATCTTTCTAGGTGCATTTGTAGAAGAATTCTCAAATGCAATCACAGCTCTTGAAATGGATTTAAATGAATTCATTGCAATGGGCATTGTGGAGGTGATATTTTTATAGGGGAAATTATAAATTATGGACTTGTCAAAAATAGATCCTTATGACATTCCACTTCCCTCTCTTCCTCATCAGCTTGAGGATTCTCTCCCTGTGTCTTCTGAAAGTAAACATACTGCTGAAACTCTCAGTGTGATTCCAAATAACCAAAGGACACTTACTGTTTGCATTCAAACACTACAGTCTCCAGAAAATGAGTCCAACTCTGGTATGAGCCTGCAAGGCAGGCTGAAGTTTAGAAAAAACACCACAGAGTTGAACACAGAAGCAATAGCATTAAAATGACAGCATTAACAATGAAATACTCTTTTGTTCCAGAGCTATGTGACATTTTCACCTGAGCAAGGAAGAGCCAAGTATCTTATTTCAGAGCTGAACATCTCAGTATAGGATATTATTGTTGCCAGCATGACCATCAAGCAAACAGCTGGACAAGCTCTTGATAAGAGGAAGAGTAGTGATAGGAAATGATGCAACACAAGAACCAAAGACCTTATATTACACAGTCTCACTTGAAGCCTATTAACACGATTCCTTTTTGGCATCATAAGTAAAAACTAACAAAAACATGGAAATTATTTAGATAAACTGGAGTAACACAATCTTCATCAAACAAGGGAGAGTAAAATTGTTCCAGTCCTTTATTAAAATGTTATGAATTAACTGGCAGTTGGGTCAATTTCCCATCTTTCCCAGAGGTATAAAACCAAGACGACTTGCAGGGATGTTGCTTTCCAAGCTCAAAGGCAGAATGAATAGTATGGGAATTCCTATTCTTGTGGAGGCACCAAATCAAGATGCACTCACTCCTGTACGTCTTAACTCATACTGGGTGTGTTAAATCTAATTCTCTACAACGGCACAGAAATAAGAGCCCCAGTGACAAATAAGGTCCTGCCCTTCACAGTTCTGGCTTCTCCCCTCAGCAGGTCCAGCTTGAACAACAACAGAGGCAGTAACACCTCTTTGAAAAAGTTAGCTGTGATTACAGTTAAAAACTCCAGCTTTCACAGGGGACACTTCTTCTGAGCGCTTCTGCTCCTAACACTGAGCATGTGCTTTGATATGAATTTTTGTAACAGCACTGGCTTTCCATGAGGAAAATACGCAGTTGGCCCTAAAAGCTCTCCACAGAAACGCACAAACTGTTACATTGCTTAATTTAAAGATTAATAATATGTTTGTCATAGCTTAAATAGAAGATAAAAGTTTGCAACTTCTACTATGGTATCTACAAACACACTGTGAGAAAAATCCCTGGCTGTTATAGTATCAGTTATATACTTGGATTAACATAACTTAGAATAAGTCCATTTTTTTCTCAGGGCTAAAACATATAATTTTTATGTTTATGCAAAGTGGCTTAACATTCAGAATTTTCTTCTCATACAAATCATTTTCACCTGCTCCTGCTGTTGTTGCAGATTAACAGCCTGAGAGAGAGGACAGAAAGAACCAAAACAACACAGCGCTGGGAATAAAGGAACACAGTGTCAAAGAGGAAGCCTAGAGCTATTGGAAAGCCCAGTATTCCAGTTCAGCAAGGCAAAACAACATGCCTTCTAACAAAGAAAATTTGAAACAAATTACAACCCAGAAGATTAATGTACTGACTCAGGCGTAGATGAGCCTGAATTTTCCACCGCCCATCTTTCCCAAGAATCCCTGTCTAGCTCGCAGAAGGAAGGGTAAAGATGGTTGTAAAAGAGTTTTCAAAATGCAGTAAGGAGTAAATTTGAAAACAACTTGAGGAAACATGGATTCCTGCTGAGCACAGAGTTTTCAACAACAGCTAAGATTTATTATATTGAAATTTTTTTCCAACAAGCTACAACAACGTGTGTTTCCTTTCCAATTCAGCCACAGCTGAACATTTTATTGAACCATTACAGTAAGAAAAGAAGCTTTCACAATAACTTTAAGAAGCTCTCTTCTTTTGGGATCAAACAGATATATTATTAAAATAATGCCAGTAAGAAGAATCAATCACTGGACTAACTGATGTCAAGGATTGCTGAGCAATTAAATCCGATTACTAACTTTGATGCATTGATGAAATCTTCAGAACAGAGTATTCAGGAAAGAAAATCGAAGACAAATGTTCATGAAACAATTCTTCGAGTCTTTACTTTCCCTCTGTCCTGGATTTGCATATCAAGAAATGCAAATAACCTCTTTCATCAATATTTAGAAAAGTTTTATGGGCAATGCATACAGTAAACTCAGTTTTTGATAAAGATATTCCCATAATTACTATGCAATCAAAGTTTTCTTTTAATTTGTTTGTTTGGGATTTTTTTTGCTATAGAGAACTGGAAACAGGAAAAACCTCAAAAGTGACCCCTTTGCGAATTTCCATTGTAAAAGGTGAGCTAGCAATAGTTACCAAATCCAGCACTTTTAGATTCTCCCCCACCTTCACCAGTTTAATCATATGACAAATTAACACTCTTTTTAAAGAGAAAATCCGTAATCAATTCAATACAATTGCAGTGTAATATAAAAACAATGAAATAACCATTTAAACTCTGTTTGGAAGCACAGGTTTGGTCAAACAGCACATGTCTAGCCCCTCACTCCTCCCAGCATGTGCTGCTCTTTGATATATTCCCATCCCAAAGGATGTGGAGGCAAAGCTGCAGTTGGTTCTTTGAAAGGAATACCATTAAAGGATATAAATAAAAAATTCAAAGTGTCAAGGTTTTATTATGGAACAACCTATTTTCTAACAACAACAGATGAACATTCCCACTGATTTCCTTGCAGAAAGCAAAACACTTTTTGTAGGATACTATTTACAATTACATAATCTTTATTCTTTACATAAGCCATTTTTAAAACCTCTCCTAGTAAATTACATCTGATTTTAGTACTCAGTTTTTATTTTATCCTTTTTCATTTTCTTTTTGCTTTCTTCTTTTTTTTTTTTTTTTTTTTTTAAATTAAACTTTGCTCCACAAAATCACCAGCAATTATGCTTGGTGGAATGGGGTAAGAAGTTCACACAAAGCTCTCTCACTGCATAGGCAGTGATGACAGGCTTTGTTAAATATGCGTTTTCTCACCTTAAAGATATTTCACTGGAAGGGCCTGAGTACAAGAAGAAAAAGTAATGGTCTCTTGGCAGTATGTATCAGCTGCCATTATTGTGATGAAACATTAAA
>NW_020956588.1:113908-116970 GCF_003031625.1 Empidonax traillii
AATGGGGTAAGAAGTTCACACAAAGCTCTCTCACTGCATAGGCAGTGATGACAGGCTTTGTTAAATATGCGTTTTCTCACCTTAAAGATATTTCACTGGAAGGGCCTGAGTACAAGAAGAAAAAGTAATGGTCTCTTGGCAGTATGTATCAGCTGCCATTATTGTGATGAAACATTAAACCACAAGCAGCTTCCACAGCAAGACCTGCTTATGAAAAGCAGCACATTTCTTCAAGTGTTTTAGCTTAAATAGATATTAAAGTACTTTTAAGAATTGCCTTGTAAGTCAGCTTTCACCTCTTTTGTATGTATATTACAATACAATACTGTGTTTGTGGAGTAAGGGTTTGGTTGTTTATTTTTTTTTCCTGAATCTTTTAGAGAAAAGATTAAATTGAAAAGAAATTAGCTGCCTTCTGCTTCCTACCAGCAAAGTAGTACAGACTTTTAGAAATCCTGGATCAAAACTACCTTATGCAATTTTGCATTTGCCAAGCCTAGTACCAATCCATCAAAGGATTTCCTTCATTTCATTTTGGGCATTTACATAAGTATCTTAAGTTGGGTCACTGGAATTATTCCCCTCATTCCACATCCCATCTCCCTCCATTCACTAGGCTCATCCTATAATCTAATTTCACAAAAGAAAACTTCACTTTTTCTTCCTGTGAAGCAGCAAATATACACACAGCTTATTTTCCTGAAGGGTTAATCTACAGGAGGTTAATATTTTAGATCTTCTAGGTAAAATTTGCAATCACAGTAGGAAAAGCAAAAAAGACACTTAACCTCAGGAATGCCTCACTCTCCTCACATCTTTGAGACACTGGAACTGCCCAAATGGAAATTACTGTGCAGGCAATACTTTTTCAAGTTCTTCTTCTGAGAAAAGGGAGTCAAGAACAATGTACAAGATGCACTGGAGGAGTTTCCTGTTAGGAATAAACGGTTTACTGCAAGAACATGCAACTATTCCTGGATTTCAGCAAATTATGAAGTTTAGCCCTTTCAAGCTGTTTTAGAATTCAGTTCCAGAGCCAGGTCATCAGACTCACTAACACTGACATATGAAAAGGATAAGAAGTGACAGTAAAATTACCATTTTTCTCTTTACATACAAGAAGTGACTAAACATGTGCAGAGTCAAAACAGACTTCAGTGACTGAAAAAAAAAACCTGTTTGTGAAATGAATTGTTTCTGCCAAATAGCTCCCTCTTCAGTTTTCTTTCAATTTGATCCTGCTGATTTAGACAAACAAAAGAAGATCCTTCCATTAATGCCGCCAGTTTGGAAAAAAATGTGTTTGAGGTCCTATTTCAGTTATCATGGGTTCGTCCTCCTCAAAGTTAAAAGCCAGAAGATACCATTAGATCATTTAATCAAATGTTTATGGAATGCTATTGAACAATAGTTGGTTGCCCTGTTTAAAAATACCAGCATGTAATATCTCACATATCCCAATATTAAGCATTGACCCATATTTCGATATAGTAATTTTGTTTCTATAAAGAGAATTGCAAGCTAACCATGAAACATCAGTCTTCATTTAGATGAACTGGGTAAAAGTAATAATATACCATGAACAGCCAAGGAAAACACATTACAAACACTACTGAATTTTTATATAATCATATGTATCCAAAGATCACTGCAGGTCAGATGCACCCTGGGCAAGCACTGCCGTGACAGTTTCAGAGTTCTATTTTCAAAAGGAATTATAAATGACAATAAGTAAACTACAAACATAAAACACACAAAGATTCTCTATTTACCATGGGTTAAGCCATTACCTTCTAATAGACCCAAGAATCTAATGTTACTAATGCCATAAGCACCCCAACCTCCTGCTCCACACACTCTATACACAGATATATAGTGTACTTTAGTAACAGGTTCTACCAATCCTTCATAATGGACTATTTAGTACAGTCATCAAAGTGGTAACATCTTAAATGTCACTTTGACTCCAAAAATCTTCTTCCTTTTGTCATGACAGCTATGTTCAGTGGATCATCTTTCTCCTGGCTCAGGAATAGCCACGTTTGACTATTTGTAATTCAAAAGAGCAAACAGTGACCAAGCCCAAAAACTGAGTTTTCCTAGTTTAACAAGGGACTTCTGAGCATGCATCTAATTTAAGAGAAGCTGACCTTTCAACAACTATTCCTTACATCTATTTGTACATTCAGAGACAAGAACATAAAGTTGCAAAGCTTTTGGTCATGGTTGCTATCTGGTTGAACAGTCAAATAGCATCTGTCAGTACTTAGATGTGCTGATACCCCAAAACAAGCTATGAATTTACTTTTTACACATGGAAATGCAAAATCAAAAGTGAGCTGCAATACATCAACTTATTCCTGGAAGGAAAATTCACTTCATTTTAGAAAGGGGAACTAAGCCAGCATTGCCACAGCTTAGGAAATTGCCACTTTCTCTCAATATTTGCAAGATCCTATCAGATAATAGCTGTAAGTTGATGCAGAGGAGTTTTTTCTAGTTATATTGGGGTGGAAGGGTATGTAAGAGTAATTTTATATTTTTCATTATTTTGCTTTAATCTCATTTTGGATTTCAGTTTTCAGTTTGTTTTTAAGATGTCCTTTAAAGTACCCAACTCGCCCCAGATGAAGTAATTTATCCAACTATAAGAAATTATGCTATTAATGATATAAAAAGAGCCTAGCTAAGAAGTCAGCTTAATTTCTCTACAAAATAAGCTCCTTTTTCATAAGGGATGAAGACATGAAACCATGAAATTTTCAGCATTAAGAGGACTGCACTGCTTATGAGCAGAGCAGATAGGTATGTTTCTAATTCAAGGTTCTCCATTTGGTTGCTTATACGTTCCAAAAAAGGAAATAGCTAGTTACAGAAGAAGTAGTATGTGTTCATGCAAATCAAAGATACTACCAACGTGTAGATCAAAACTGAATTAACCTCTGCAGGCAATTTTACAGTATTTACACTTTATTTTCCAGTAAATGAATAATTTGGAATTTAAATAATTCCATTTGTTTCACTAGGGACATCACGTGAGTTTTCGAAATACTCAGATCTTG
>NW_020956589.1:0-27257 GCF_003031625.1 Empidonax traillii
AACTCTACCCACACATGTAGCAAGATAAAAGCCTGCACAGCTGCGATTTGAGGTCAAGGAAGTGGTTTACAAGTACACATCAGCAGCTACTGCCGCAGGATTCATGATGTATTTCACTACCTATCTAAACTGGGTGGCTTTGCTGGGGAAACAAGATGAAACCGTCCTGCAATCACGGCTCTGGCAGCAGAGCCACCCTTCCTGGGCTAGTTGTTGGTTCCTCTGGGTTCTTGCCAGTCAAAGCCATCTCCAAAGGCTTTAGGCATCTCCAAAAACATTGACTGGTTTTGGGTGCCAGCCGCCCACATGCTGTCACCTGGACAGACGTGTGACAGTGTCACACCACAGATGCTTCCTGCCTTGCCAGGAAGCCCAGAGCTCACCTTCACATCAGAACAGCAGGCTGTGGATGACCACATCCACATGGAACGGAAAAAGGGGTTTCTTTTGGTTTTGCAGCATTTTGGTTCTGGATGCAGTTGACTGTATAAAATAAAGTTATCAGGCTCTATAAGCCTTTGAGATCCCTGATTTGGAGCAATATTAACTGACTTGTTAAGTAAGGACTGTTAAAACTGTGTTAATATATTAAAAAAAAATCTCAAAAACCTCAGATAAATTGTACTTCTGGCCTTTTCTGACCCTTGAAACTGGACTGGAAACAAGTGCTGTCCCTGGATTAGTTAGGAGATCTGTAATTCTTTCTCTTTCCAACTTAAATCTCAGTTTATTCTCTACCATTAAGACAGTTTTCTCTTTTTTCTTACCCTGTTACATTCCCTTACATTCCCCTCTGAGCTGAACTGCTCAAGTTTCCCTGTTGTGTTATATAGCTAATCCTCTAAGGACTCTCCTGACTTCTTTTTTTGTTTGTTTGTTTTTGTTGTTTTTTGTTTTTTAAATTTCCACTTTTCTGCTTAATGTTACTGATGGAATATGCCTGGTCATGACCTGTATTTAATTATCATGGCCTTATGGTTTTCTGGACTCAGGGTACTTTGGGACAAAATTTCTTTTTTTTTCCCTTTTTTTATTTTTCCTTCTTGGTTTTGCTCTGTACTCATTTGTTTGGTTTGTTTTGTTTTGGGGGGTAGATTGGTAGATTCTTCCTGTCAGAAAATGAATATATTAAGATTTCCTTCTTGTTTCTGCCTTGCCAAAACTGTACAGATGGTAATGGAGCTGGCAGAAGACATACTTTTTCAGATGCAAGAAAAAGTCTGATAAACGAGATCTTCTAATCTCAGCAAAAAGTTGTCTGGGAGACTAAATGATGTCTAGTCTAGTGCATGCTCTTCCTTTTGTTTTTCTTTTTTTTTTTTATGAGAATGGGCACACTTTTCCACATCTGTATTGGAAGCTGTCTTCTGCTTTTTCAGAAGACAAGCTTGCTGGGTAACTGTCATGCACAGCTCTCATGCATAGCTCTGAATAATCTAATAGATCTTTTCCAATTAACATCTCAGCCCCTGTTAACATTTTGACATTCACTTGTCTTGCTAGGATATTTACCAGTGTTTTGGTTCTAGTGAAAATTCAATATTTAGTTCAGCAGTTTCTGCTGCTGAGCTTTTACTGTTACAAAAGAGAGAATCAATATTTAGCGAAGTTAGACTTGAAAAGGCCATATCTTTTCTGAGAAACTTGTATCTAAAAGAACTCTGTTCTAGAAAAGAAATATTTTAAAGTATTTCACTCCAAAAGTGCCCCCTTAAAAAAAGCTCTCTTGTTCAAACATCTGTCTTTACTCAACTTACGAAGACTCTCAGCTTCATTGAGAGGCTTTTTCAGGCCTTTCCCATCCTCTCCTGCCCAGCTCTCAGCTGTGAGGAAGTGCCACTTCATCGCCCCTCAGACTTGGTCTGTCTCTGCTGTGTTTGGCCCTGCCTGAAGCATTTGTCAGAGTGGTCCTGCACAAGGAGCTTTCTGCAGGCAACATCACCTGCCCTCTCCCCTATTTTGTAACACCCAGCCTGTGGGGTTCAATTACATGAGAGTTTGGGTGTTGGGAGGGATTGCCAAGATGGGAAAATCTCCCCAGTTTTCAGCGGGGCTTTGCTCTCCGGCTGTGTCCTTGCTAATGGCCAAGACAACAGATATAACCAACATAATGTGCTGGTGACATTGCATACACATACTGTCTCTAGATTCTGTCCCAGTCCTTTGAGGATGGATCTAACTGCTAAGGCATAAAAGTTCATTCCTTCATTCCCTGTTAAGCACAAGGAACAAGAGAGGTGGTGTTGTCTGAAAAGGGCTCTTTGTGCCCGAATGTTACCAGTAGAGTGCTGGATTATTCTGGCCACTGTCTCTGGCTATTCTGCCCTGCCAGCGGTGCACAAGTGTATGTGCTGGTGCAGGGGAAGCTCTAAACCCTCTGCTCTTGGCCTCACATCCTGCTGCAGGACAAGAGAGGTAAATAGAGAAAGGCTGGTATGATACAATCATAAGCAGCATCACTTCAGGGAATAGTAAGAGAAAAGAGTGACACCGGATGCAAAATAGTTATTTTACCTGCAAAATATCAGATGTGGAAGGGCAGGGAGCACAAAAGCACACTTCCTCCAAGATGCAGACTCCATTTGCCTCAAGTCTGAGAGACTTTCCTCAGCATCCACCACAAACCTCATGGCTCTCAGGGAGCCCCTGCACCTAACCCTGCCCTCAGGACCCCTGTGGGAGAGGCTGACAGCACAGCACCCTCAAAGCCAACCAGCACTTACTGGGAAATACACAGATCACCACTAAGGGCCACAGTTGCCTTCTCTTGTTTGCCTCTCTACCCTGTTGTACTCATATGCTGACGCAGACAAGCACACACCTCACAGTAATTCTGGGAAACCCCAAATATAGCAACCTCTTAGGCTAACACATACAGAAATCAAGGTGAGAGCATCAGCAGTGATGGAGGGGAGGGAGAGTTCAAGCATGTTTATTAGTATACTTGAACAATTACCCAGGTAACACTGTCGCTATTTGACAAATGTTGATTTTTTAAAATAAGACCTGTGTCTGAATCATGCAAACGCAGGAGGAGATTTTAGATCATTATCTTCTATTTTTATTTCTTTTACATCAGTGACCAGCAGCCCCCAGACACATTTTTCTTTTCTTTGCTGCTCCCTGTTGAACCTTCCTTTGAATTCAGAGCATCAGCCCCGCATGGCCATGCCAGCCTCAAGGTGTGGGCTTCCTGGGACAATCAGCTACAGTCAAGGGACTGCTGACAGACCCACTGTTTAACACCCATTCATTTTAGGAGCTTTGGAAATATGTTTTCCAGACCAACAGATCTATAACCAGAAAATAAAGCCTCATTTTCAAATGGGCAGCATTTTTTTGATTCAATTGTACCTCAGCAATTGTAGAGTAGTTTCTAAGCCATTAGAAAGGGAACAGAACAAGTAACTAAAGATGGGGAAGGCTTCCAGCATGAAATGCCAGCCCACATGTTTGCAGTTCACAGGATCCATCACTCCTGACCAGCTGGAGACTCCCCAGTCAGGACCCTCATTTTCAGAGCCAGAGCATTTGGCAGCAGTTGAATATCACATACTTTTGAGGATGTGACTTTGCAACAGCAGTAGTTCCAAACTGCTCACTAACTTTTGGCCATGATTTCCTAACCACGGGCAGCATGGTCATTTGGGGCACAGAGATCTTGATGACCTGTAACCTGCAAACATAAGCCTACACATCAGGGTAAGACACTGGCCATGCACATGCCAGTGGGGGTGATACATGTGCAACAAATCTACTATTTTTTCATGCCCGAAGTTGAAGGAATTGAAGGAATAGCCTCAAATTCCTCTAAGAACTACAGGGTTATTTTCCAACATTTTATCTCACTGCAGCTGAAAAAAATTACAATGTAAATATGTTTATAGTAAAAAAACCAATCAGTGTGTTTCAAGTTGTTGGCTTCAGAAGCAGAGAGGAGCGTTACCCATCCAAGTGCAAGGAAGCAGGCAGTTGGCATAAGCCCCTTACCGTATACTCTCACAGTGGTGCTGCTCTTCTGGACTCTCTCGGGGTGATACATCACGTGGCAGGAAAAGACTCTGCCATCATCAGTGATTTTGATGGGAAAAATCTTTAGAGTGTTATTCAGACCCAGGCGGACTCTTTGCCCGTACACTGAGCTGCTGTTCCTGTACACGGCAGGACAGGAGGGCTCCTTGGTCACAAGTTCCTCTTTCCTGTCGTTGTCACCCTGTGAAAAGAAAAACCCACCGTGTAGTGAAGACAGACTGGACACATGGAGAGAAAAACATTTTTGTAGGCCAACTTTATTCCCACTATCAAAATCTTCCCTCTCACCCATAGCATTGGGTAGTAGTAAGTGGAGTGGACACTTGCAACATTTAGTTTTTTTCCTGAATACATTCTCTCCCAGAATTTCAACATCAAGAGCAGTCATCTTCTTACCAACAAAAATATGGAGTAAATAGCTGTGTCTGATGAATCCTGATCTCTGTATCCTGCAGGGAGGGCCAACAGAGCTGCTTTCTCACTGCAACAGTCTTTAAGTTATGCTGAACATCCCATACATACTAAATACGACCAAAATTCCAAGAAAAACTTTGCTCTTTGGGAATTTTAAATAGCTAGAATTTGATAATACCAAAAGTCATCTCCTCTTGTTGCCTGTGTGGCAGCCACCCTTAGACATAGGTACAGCCTACAGATAGAGGTACATCCTGGACATCTGTGCCAGTACATATTTGCAAGCTATACTCTGTATGACAGTGGCAATCCACAGATGTCATTGTGCTGACCCATGGGGTTTTTTTTTTCCATTTTCTTCTGCTGCTTTGTAGAGTGAACTAGCAAAACTAAAGATCAGTAAGGACAAGGCTGTTCCCTTAAAATTTCAATATCAAGAATGGGCTGCATAGGGGAGATCGAAATAGATAATGAACCAGGACAAAAGGTTAAAATACCTAAAATATTTGAAAATCACCTTTAAGGAAACCCTCAACAGTTACAGCTCCTCAGTGACAACAGATATAAATGAACAGGCAAAGCTCAAGGAACTGCTGGCTGATGCTTATCTTTATATGCTGAAATGAATGTTAAAAGGTTACATTAAAACATGCTTATAAATATTTATCCAGAGAGTGAGATAAAGTACAAAAATATAGCAAGCTTTACATCTCACAGCAAATTGCTTTAAAATAGTTTTTCATGTGGTTATCTTGATAACTAGGTTTGCATGTCTTCAGTGGGCATCCGTGACACAGAGGTTAAGAAAACCAAAAACATTAGTCAGTACCTTTTTTTTTTATCTCAAAGCAGCCTGATATCTTACTACCCTACACTGTAACCATGTATTTTTCAGATACTAAAGCCTCACTACAAAAAAAAAAAATCCCTGAGAAATCCAACACAAAAAATATTTTACTTTTGTTATATTTGCCACTTTCCATGGCCCTGCACTGTGTGTGGTCCCGAAAATAAAAAAAAAGAAAAAAAAAAAAAAAAGTAGGGAATTTTACCTCTGTGTTTCTTTAACAGCTATTATGGTGTGTATGTTGCAAACCCATGTTTATATTTTTTCCCTTTTTTATCACAGTCCAACGTGACTGATATGCTTTGTTTAGCAGGTTCTACAGGACACACTAGAGTAGAACATTTCTATTTCAATCTGCAAAAATACCCTGTAGTCCTTTCCGAACTTTACACATGAGATGAAAACTACTTACCACTAGCCATTTCAAAGGATAAGTGGACAAATCTTCTGAGGTCGTGTCCTCAAGGCATGGAATTTCTAAAGTCTGGTTTAACCACACTTTCTTCAGGTAGTGCTGCTCCTCTTTTATCATTGTAACAACAACAAAAAGCCCAAGAAGGAAAATCAGAAACATGACGTTCATTGTGCTTTGAAAACCAACGCTGACTAGTCTTTTGTTCAATGAACAGACACTTTTTTTGACTAGAATGGAGCTGTAATTTTCAACCATTTCCCACAGAAACATTTGTTAAGTGAAAGCCCTACATCTGATTCTAGAGGTAGTGTCATGGCTCAATTCACAGCTTTACCTGAATTTTTTGGTAATTCTTATAAAAGGTTTTCTTAATTGCAGGATCAAGATGTCTCCTTTTGGAGCTGAGAATAATTTGAAGCTTCAGTTTTTCTCTGACATTTTTTTCTTTCTGCAGCAATAAACCTTCACATCACTTCTGTGCACCCATATTTCCTTTTCTCTGAAGAAACTTGCAGACCTTCTTTTCACTAAGCAGGATATTCAGCATGTCAGGTTAACCTCCTGTTGTTATTCTCCAACCTGCCCACTTCAAGAAGCAGAAAACTTGTTACTCTTATCCGTTTGAAAAGGCATTTCAGCATTTCCTATTCTCAGCCCAGGGCTCCAGCCCAGCTGTGGGAGGGCGGAGTGGTGCACTGGCAAGAGCACAGCTCTGGCTCGGAGGTCGGGTCTGTGTGCATGTGTGCACTCAAACAGGAAGAGCAGTGGTGATGGGCTGGAGGTGCTATGAGTGGTGCGGTCAGTACCGACCTCTCTGACCCCCAGCCGTGCAGTGGGTGATAGTGTGGTTCAGCCTGCTGTGCCATCCTCCCTGCCTGCCGTGACCTGCCTTCCCTCTTCCCTGCAGGCAGCCAGTCAGTACACACCGCAGGGAGACTCTTCAGCTTTGCTTCCCTGGTAGCTCTGGTTTCTATGTTGAGATAAAGTAGATATGTATTTCTTTTATTTTTTGTCTTGAGGGGAGTGAAAATATCTAGCTGTCTCGGACTGTCACGTTATTTTTCAGTGGGGACTTTGTGGTGACTGTAACTTCCTTTGTGTCTGTGCTTTGTATGCAAGCACAGGGCAATGGTGCCAGCACACAGCCTGTGCCACGGGGATGTGAAGAAAGGCAGAGCCCAGAGTTGTGACCAGGAGACCCGGTGGCAGAAGCAGCTTTCCTGCACGGCTCACCAGTTAAGCAGCTCTTGCAGCAGGACACAGAGTGTAGAAGACCTAATGGGCTAGATAATGCAGAAAGGATAAGGAAAGGACAAAAGAAGCAATTATATAGTTTCTCCAGGAAGAAAGGTACACAGGAGACTTTGCTGGGACGCTCTAGCATATAAAAGTGCCATTCGGCATACAATAAGTACGGAGATGGGTAGTCACCCCAGGAGGTCAGTCTGCAATCTCTGCCCGTTCTCACAATCATGTCCCATCTGCTTGTTTCCCACCCCCCCAACTCTGATTCCCATCTCCATTAACAGCCTGTTAGCTAAGGTCCTCTGTCTTTGTTTGTCCTGTGCAGGCCTACTGCTCTGCAGGCTTTTAGCAGTATCTACAAGCTGAATCCATCTGGATTCACTTCAGTTTGGCATAGTTGGAAACTACTTCGTGAGTCATTAGCATCCTTATCCGCTCCACTCATAGGCTGGATTAAGGGGGTTTTACCTTCTTTTGTGAGGACGTGGTTCACTGCAAAAGATCTGGTTACCTTAAACTACAAACCTGCAAGAGGTAGCAAACTGAATTTTGTAGTTCTCTCTAAGCAAGCAGCTATCAGTATCACAGCTTGCTACCTCATGCAGCTACTGAAAAAAGCCACAACGATGCTGATATGAACAAGAGCTGCCCACGCTTAACACACAGACAGCAATAACAGTGTTGAACATGCCCGCATCAACCAAGGGCACCAGCAAGAGAAAAGGAGCAATGCCTGATTAGCACTGCTATTGTGTTAGGGAAGACACAGGGAAAACATGGGAGGGTTTCACAGGGTTACCAGCACTGTTTGTACCTCACTGTACTCCCCTTGATCCAGCCTCTCTGTCCTGTGAAGCACAGGAAAATTCCCCAGGGGGAACTACCATAACACACCTCTGTACAGGGGTAGCAGGTAGAGCAGCAGCTTTATCTTTGGCACAGTTATCCAGCATGTACTGTTTAAACACCATCCTCTGTGACTTGCACAGAGGTCCTGGCTCTCATTTTGCCCCTGTGAGTTTATCAGGGCAGGAAGGTTCTACAGGGTTGCCCGAGGTGTGTCGCCAACTTAACATGCTTGGAGCCACTGCCATGCAGGGGCCATCAGGTTAAACATTCCTGCGTAGGAGTCTTGCACAGAACCTCCTCCTGCTGCAGGACCAGTGTGATCCAGCATGGGAACCAATGGCCCTCCTGCCACCAGCCTGGCCTCATCATGAAGCTAAAAGGGCAGTGGGAGCACAGCTGCCCTTTGCTGCCCCTGAAATGACCTGCACCCACCCTGCTCCTAACCCTTGAACATCTACTATGCCTACAGCCCTGGGCAAAAGCAGAGTAAGCAGGTTGGCCTTACAGCTCTGAACTGAAACCACAATGGGTTTGTTGCATTTATTTTAATCCTGCTTGGGTTGTTAGCAGAAACCTGGGTCAGGGAGAGGTTTCTGGGGTCATCAAATCCAGTCCCCCATGTGCACAACAGCAAGCTTGCTCGCTGTCCCTGCCCAGCTCCATCTTCACAGCAGTTTGGACTTTTGCCCTCACTGCTGACATGAAATAGCTGTTCCCAATGTTGCTGCACTAACAATTGCCACTGTTGTTTAATTTGTAGTCAAATCCATTACCACCTATTTAAATCAATTTGCTCCTTCCCTGGGATAATTTGAATATCCTCCCTAGAGTTCACACACTCCCCTGAGGCTTACTTACCAAGAACAGTCATGCTGCCTTCCAGCTTTCTTTCGGCTGACAGAAGCAGCCAAGTCTCTGTTCCCGTGATTGTTCTAAGCAGTGCCCTGTTTTGCTCCAGTGTGTTTTTGACAGTGGGGACATTGAGCTAACACCCAGCATGCCCTGAAGATGCCAGCCCTCAGCCTCAACCAGATAATGGTGTTTTCTCTTTCAGGTGCCCAATGCTGCACGCCCATAGCAGCAGCACAGCCTGGTTTGGAGATCCACCCTCGTTGGTCCCGCCATATCCTGAGCTGCTCATTCAGTGTTCTCCGCAGCACGTTTCTCCAAAATAAAAATGCGGGAACTTCCCATCTCAACACCTTTTGGACTTACTTCATATTCCTCCAAACAAATAAGGTTTTCTAATCACGAGCTGGATAACAACAACTAAAGAGGGCCTGGTGAACAGGAAACTGTAGCAGCGACGTTCAGTGACATCCACTGCAAACTCCAAACAGGTCACCATTACTGACCAAGAAATGTTCATCTATCCTCATACTCTCCCCCACCCCTGTTAGGATAAAGCAACATCTCACTCATCGTCACTTACCTTCTGCCTTGACAATAAGTTGAATTTTTGCAGCCTTTGTCCCATATGGGTAAGTAGCAAAACTGCACTTGTACTGCCCGCTAAGGGCGATGGTAACGTTTTTCAGATGCAGAGCCCACTGATTGCATTCAGACAGGGCGTTTGGATTGGTGGAACACAAAGGTTCTGTGCCATCCTGGCTGCAGCACTCCCTTGTGCTGAAGGACACCGAAAAATTGTAAGAAGCCTCAGAAAATTTGAAGTAATGAGTGCCATAAATGGGATGATAAACAGCTATTTTGGTAGACCCGCTGTCTTCAGTCTTGGACCACTGTGTCTGTATTATGTGGGTGATGCGTGATTTTGGGAAGAGGCACACCAAGGTCACGTCAGTACCTGGCAGAGCGCTGACCACTTCTGCTTCAGTAAGGACGTCTCTAGACTGGCCTTAAAAGCAAACAGGATCATTTTCAGTGCAAGTAATGTTCAAACAAAGCTTTAAGCTATCTTTGACATGATTTGGTGCCTTAGACACAGACAACTATGAAGACCCTAAAACTGTAACCACAGGCTTTCCAGGGAGGAGTTTTACAGCAAATCTCCACCAGTACAGACTGCAGAGAGAGAACTGGGAAAGCAAATGCATGTGTGTCTAGAAGAGGGCAGAGAGCTGCTGTCACGTTTGCGGGAGAGAAATGGGAGCTCTAAGGGCCTCTGTGAAAATAGGAATCTTTCAAGTAATATAAATAAAGCAGAAGCTGGGCCCAGTTATTCCCCAGCTCTTTTTGCAAGAACAAATGAGTTATCCCTGCTGGCTAATTCCACCCCCCAGCGGCCCTCCTGCCCATTGCCGTCGCCTTTACATCCACGTTATTAAACATCTCCTGCATGGCCCAAACGAGTGCCTGTCTCAGTGTCAGAGAGAGTTGCCCTGGTTTGTATGGTTTCTTCCTCAATTAATTTCATAAAGCAGGTGGCAGTCCTTAGTGTGCCATATAAAGGAGTAATGGATCGATGAAATGAAGGGGCTTTCAGCGGGAGCCTATACTACTTGGTTTAGCTGCTGCTGTAGTAAAATTGATTTATCTCCCTTTCTCCCTCCTATGAGTAAGAGTCTTGCAGTCCCCAAACCCCTGTATGCAGGGTACTGACAAACTCAAGGAGATGAAGAATTTATAGACAGGGGAGTCGTAGTGAGACAAGTAATCAATCACACACACAGAGCCATATACAAAAAGTCCCTTTTCCAAAAGGGCATGCAGGTCCACAGAAAAAATGAGCTGTGCAGTTCCTCTTAGACACAGACTTGTCACACCCCTTCTACGTTGGATTTTATCCTCCCTGTGTGTCATAATATCAATGTATATTTGCTGTGGGAATTTGCCCTGCAGTCCCATCAGGCACACTGCTGGCTCCCCACAGCAGCAAGTGCCCACTGCTCGCCCTCTTTACTTGAAACAAGTAGGTACCCATTTCTTTGCTTTGACATTTTCTCTGCCGTGTAGTTCTCTGGGGCACTTAAGCCAGGGTCAGAGGTAAGGCAACCTCGATAGTACCTGCAGTGTGGTCCACACTCTGCCAGCTCAGCCAGGAGCAAGACAGGGACCCAGTGCACCATCAGCTCTGATTAGACAGGGAAAAGGAACAAGGGCACAGCTCCACATCCCCTCAGAGATGGCTGAGATTTGGTACCTATCCACTGAAGCGCGACATGGATACACAGATACCAGGTGTGGGGAAAACAAAGCTACTGAATGGACATGGTCAACATTAATCTCTGTTGTTTCATTGCCGCACTTGCTCTGTTGTAATCTTTTCATTGTATTCTAAGAGATAGGATGATGTAAGTGGGTAAATAAAAAACAGCCTGAATGACAAGTGTTGTGAGAAAAATTACTGAAAACTCTTTTTGTCAGCCCAAGGAGATTATTATAGGAAATGCTCACTGATTTCACTGCAAGCTTTGTACCAGTAAAAGTTAAGGAAAAAGCAATTAGCAATCTTATGATCAGACTACCAGGCAAACGACACATAACACACTTACTCTCACAATCATGCTGGTGGTGTATGAGGTCAAAGAATCATGTAAAGAATGCTTACGAATTATCACTTGAGGAGATTATATTAAGCTGAAAAAGTTATATATGTAGAAACAACATTTTAATTTGTGTTATTTGTTAGTAGCCAAGCACGTCAGGTTACTTTAACTGAAATTCTTTCATGCAAAAGTGTTCTTAACTTCTTGTTAGCATTTTAATATAAGCATTCTCATTTTATGTCAACTTTGTTTTTTCAAATCAAATATCGTCCATTAGCTCATACTTGTACTCCAAATGAAATTTCTTCGAGTAACTCACAGACATTTAAGTGTCTGACCTCCACAAAGGGCGTGGTGATGTCCACATTCACCTTTGAGTGACTTCAGTGAGGATTTCATCCTCAGGAAAAAAACCCCAAGTCCTATTTTTCTCTAATTAGTATTGCTCTCCTGTGCATGTCTTGAGGCTTCTATTTCTTTCTTTGCATTCAAAAACTTATATTTTCTATGAATACACATATGAATTATTTTTCCTTTTTTTTAAATCCTGTTTGCCTCAGTGATGAAGAAAATAAGAACAGGCTATGTCAGATTCTGAGATGCATCTTACCATGTCAGTCAGATACATGCAGTTCTCCCTTTCTTAACTGGAAAAATGTGTATCCTACAAAATTGTTCTTCCTAGCTGATAATAAGTATTCCTGCATGGAACGTGATCAGAATTTTGGGGGTGGTAGGTGGAGGGTGTTGAGAATATCAGGCTTTTTCTTGGTTTTCCTTGGACTGTTTTTGGTTTAAGCTCCCTCTGGCAGGGATGCAGCCCTCCTTACTCTACTTCTCTGAAAGTTTTACTCTGATGACAAACTTGTTTCTCAAGCCTTTAACACAGCACATAGAGCTGGGAAAGGAAAGAGAAGGGAAGAATCTATTTAAAGTTTTGCAGCTGTACAATTTTCCCTCGCAGTGTTTCAGTTCTTCCTCTCTCCCCATACACAGGTATGTCTGTGAGAGAGAGAGAGGTGTTGTTTTTTCTTTTCTCAGTGAAAGCAGTTTTCCTTTGGCCCATTTGAGATGAGCACACATTGCCCGAAGTACACGTGAGCTGATCTCATCTACTATTCCGGCAGGTTAGGCAATTTGAATGAAGTGATCTGCTAGTCAGCACAAGCCACTTACTCCTTACTAGCTGCACGTTATAACTAGGGTGATTAGAAAGTTGTCAGGAAACAGTAAATCATTGCCAGTAGCTGTGAGACACACTAGTGAGACACACGAAGCCCAGCCTGCCCCTCCCGACCATCCATCATAAACTGAATCAAGGTGTCCCACGGACACTCCTACCTGTGATGCTGGGTACCCAGAGGAAACAAAAGAGAGAGAAGAGCCACCTTTCTTCCATCTTCACTTGATGAAGCTCTGCTAAGTATGTAGCTCTCTTGGTGCTCCCATCAGGCTCTCAGAAAAGGAAGTTGAGATGGTCTGCCCTGTGCAGATGCGCAACACAGTCACTTAGCATGACTTCAAAGAAATGCTTCATTAAATGTGAAAGCCTCAGTTTCCTGCCAGAGGGATAAAATTAGTACATCTTGAGAAACCTTTAAGTTGAAAACATCTACATTGCAAGCTCATCTTGTAGACCAATTTTTTTCCTTTTGCTTTTTCAGATAAACTCAGGATAAGCAGTTTACTGGTTTACATGCTCTCAAAAATATGTCAGGTGTCTAAGGTTGAATATAAAATGTTTTTGAGATATGATTTAGGGGTGATTATGGTGGTGCTAGGTTAGTGGTTGGACTTGATGATCTTAAAGGTCTCTTCCAACCTTGATGATTCTGTGTTTTCTGTGTACTACATAGTAGCTAGCATTAAAAAAAAAAAAAAAAAAAAAAGCTTTCTTTCCCCAGCTTCATTTCCTTCATGTGTTAGTTCAAAATATCTCAAATATATTATTTCTAGACTCTCTATACTCAGTATCTTTAAAAACCCCAGCAAAATAACAAAACCACTCCCCCGAAATTATAACAGAGTGAACTGAGAGATTTCTACGTTCACATTTTTTTTTCCTTTTTGCTCCTGATAAGACCATTAATTATTTTCTGCGAGATGAAGAATTACAGCATTACACATGGTGACATCCCTTGGTGTGGTCAACCCCTGTACCGTCCTTCAGCTGTCAGCTTTGGTGATGGCAGCACCCTCAGGCAGAAGAGCGTGGTTCCTGCCAGTCCTGTCACCTGCCTCTATTGCACGTCACCTGCACATCCTTCCGAGCTGTCCTCGAAGCAGACTGCATTTCCATGAGCTTGGCACACACCTGCTAGTTTTGCAGGCAAGTCTTATGCAAACTGGATCTGCTGCTGGCAGCTTTTCAGAAAGAAGCAGGTTTGAGTTCCTACTTATCGTACTTGTTTCCCCAAAACCAAAAAGGGCAGGGCAGGACACCTCAAATACACAGCGTGGACATTAGCTTTTTGCTGGCTCCTCCCGAGGTGGGATGGGTGTTTGGCTGCATGCTCAGGGGGCCAAGGACAACCCACCCTTTGGATTTTGGGAGAGAGATGATCACAGTCCATCCACCAGGGCAGAGAAGGCAAGTGTCACAGTCCCTTAAACAGACCATGCTCTCTACAAGCAGCGCCCTCTCTTGGGTGGCTGGTCCATCCTTCAGTTATCTGGGTTCTGACATGTCTTTTCCTGACTGTCAACATTTGCTCACCATGGAGCTCCTCATTGCTCCAGGCGGCAAGGTACAAAGTGAAAAAGAAAGTCTTCACTAGTCTTTTTCCTATTTTGTGCACTACCAGACGTAATCAGCATCAATACCACTGCCCTAATTTGTGCACACACAATCTTTCACTAGCATGTTCAGAAGGGATAAAGGCTCCAGCTGGAACGGCTGCAGTCAGGGCTCCACACTTCTTGGAGGATAAATGCTTAAGGTACAGTTCCTTGTTTTGCTTCCTCTACCTGAGGAAATGCACTGGGTGCCCTGGTTACTGCTAAAGGAATTGTCCCTGGGGAAGAAACCTCTGCTTGTCATTAGAAACTCAATAGAGAGAGAAAGATCTGTCCCAGAGGATCAACAAGTCCTGAAGCTGAGGATGAACAGAATAGTCAAGCCATTGTAATTGACAGACACACAAGGGAGTAAAAACATTAAACAGTTACGTTCTGGTTTCCAGTTCAGAGCAGAGACCACAAAGAACCCAGAGATTACCTGCAGATGCTAGAGTCAAAGAAAACTGGACTTTAATCTAAAATTTGGGCATTCATTCATGATTGCAGTTACCTTTACTTCTCCTGCTGATCAGGTCATGTAAGCTTTGTACCATGAGAGAATGTATTTTGTGTAACATGGAGCAAAACAGTCTTAAATGAGGCTTTTTATGGATCTGAAATACACATCGCAATTTGACAAGACAGTCCAAGTGCTGTGTGGCATATTCAATAGCCACAGAAATCCCCGAGCAGCTTTTTTGAGTTACTATATCACTGTATGTTGCCCTTGGAATTTGTCCCCCCCCCCCCCCCCCCCCCAATAATACTCTAAAAATATACTGCTGCCACGATACATTGTGTTGGCTGAATGCAGCCACCCAGCGCCGTTGCTGAGCTTGGTGATGAAAGACAGACAAAAAAGAAATCCCTCAGCTCGATGGATTTTTGTTCGATTCAGAGCTGAGTTTTGCCCCAATTCCTACCTCAAGCCCAGATCCTGAAATAGTCATTCACCTTGCTGCTGACATTCATGTGCATGAACAGCTAAGCCCTGCCTCTGCCTATGGCGTCAAAAACCACTTCTGAGACACCACTTACCTCAACCTGCTGGCAGGGAGACATCTCCCTGCAGCAAGACTTGAGGTCCTGCTCACAGCAGGGCAAATTATTATGAGAGCTTCTTCCCCCACTACCCCTTTCCTGAAAAGTTACTCACAGGCAGCTTTGTAGATGCCACAGTTGGATGTCACACACCAGGTTATGGATGGCAGGGATGACAGGTGGTAGTGAAACACGCTCAGGGACAGCAGACCTTGCTGTTAGGTGGAAGAAGTATATCTCTGTATTTGGCTTTTCCTTGGTGAGGCAGCTACAGGGATGATTGTCCCAGCATTGGGATGTGCAGATTTTTCCTGCTGTTCCAGAGAGACCCCAGAAATCACTGCAAGGCTGGGAGGTTTTAGAGGAAAAGCAGCTGTGCCCACGCAAGTGACATACCTTGTCAGTGGATATGTGAATCCCAGCATTTTCTTTTGGGCTGGACAAGCAGTTGACCTGGATGTTAGTCGCCTGTGTCCCAGGCACTGGCAGGAACCGATGGGCCCTGAATATCATCCAGGATGGGTCCTCAATAGTGCACTGCAGCACGGGGCTCTGCCCGCTGCACAGGGACACTTCATGAAGCATTAATTCTTTTCCCCTCGTGTGGGAGTAAGGGGTGGCAGTGGGGGATCCTCAAATTATTTTCTGCAGATCTATTCACCACTGGAGGAGGCATTTGGAACGCTACAAATGACTCTTTCCACGGCAATCACCGTATTATGCGTCATGCTCACAAAACCCTTCACTGCGATACAATTTTTCTGCCTCAATTACAGTAAGCTGCACCTAAGGAAGAAGCAAAGCTGCAGTCAGTCCCACAGAAAAAGAAATCTTGAACTCCAGAGACAAATTCAATTATTCACAAAGAGAGCCTTTTCAGAAATGCTAGTGCACGAGCTCTTCCTGCCAGAGGCGAGGATGATTACCCTTGCAGACTGGTGTCCTCCAAACATTGCTTAAAGAAAGCGCTGGTCCCTGGTGAAAAAGAGATGGAGACTTTGAAGCAGGAATTTCATTAAAGAGTAAACTAACCTTTCAGGTTCGCTTGGCACTTGGCACAGAAGCTCCCACTTCATCACCGTGTTTTGGTTTTGAGCCTCTTTGAAACTTGCACTAATAACTCTGTAGCTGGCAGGCACCTTTGACCACAGCAGCTCTCAGGGGGCTTGGATGAGTGGGTGGCATGGGCTGGAGGGTTGGGTGAGTGCAGCATTTCAGGGGACAGGGCACTGAGGTTGCAGTGGGATATCCACTGGTCTTTTCCAGTGACCCTCCATTTCCTCAGTCTCCCCCTTCCAACCCTTAGCTCTGGTGCCCATCTGCAGCTTGCAGCACTGCCTCTTCTGGAGTGGGGGAAGAGAGAAGAGGGTTTCTCACTCTGCATTCTTCTTGTGCTCCTCCTCCCTCATGGCTGCACACCTACCTACACACTGTGTTTGACACAGGCAGCCCTGGTTCCAGCTGGGGTGCTGCAGCACGGAGAGGCACACACACAACAGCAATTTGAGATGTTCAAAGATCTGAGTGAACTTTTGTTCCCTACTCCTTCACTGACAGCTCAGAGTATGGGAGAAAACCATGAACAGCTCAGCCCTGGATGTCTCCCTGCTCCACCTTCTAATTAGTTTTTCTAATTAGAAAGCCTAACTGAGAGGTCATGTTTCAGAGGGGATAAATGGAGGAGAATGAGCTCCCTCAGTTTTTCTGCCACAGGTCCCTGTGGTCCTCTGCTCCCCTTTAATCCCATTTCTGATCAATGACTGTCCATCAGGAACCATATGAAAGCTGTTGAGAATTTCATGGTCCAAAATGAAAGTTACTGAAAAAGCAGAGTATAAAAAGTGAAACCAGTGAACAAAACGAAAGAAATATAAAGCACACTGACCCAGCAACTACACATCAAGGCAAAACCACTGTGTGAAAGCCACCCAGTCATTTCCAACAAAATGAAAGACTACAGAGACATTATTTTCAAAATTAACTGGAATGCTCATGTGAGACCAGCCCTGCTTTCTTTGGTCTCTTTCTCTTTTCCAGGTACAGCACAAGCTGTGCTTTCCCCCCTGTTTTGCACATCATCAGCTAAAGGCTTTTCACTTGCACATCTCCTCCTCCATATCCTGTAATAAAATGTTTTGATGTAGGTTAATAACTATGTAACAAAATGTAATGGCAGCTTCGGAAAAACAAACAAACAAACAAACAACCTGCTGCCAGTGCTGGGAAACACCTGCTCCTGTCAGGTTAAGGTTTCCACTGAAGCTTCCCAGAAGGGCCATGTCATCCCCTGGTCACTTTGGCAGCGGTTTCAGAGACAATGCTCGGAGCAGCTTTTGTGGGACATGCCAGCAAGAGAGAACACAAGTCTACTTGTGAAAGGCCTTTTTGTAGCCCCCCCAGCTTGTGGGGCTTTATCTTGAGGTCTGCGTGACAGAGGGAGTTATCAAGACAAGCAACAGACCACTTGGTCAGAATTGAAAAGATTAATTTCACATCCAAAGTGGTATAAACCTAGATGGGTTGTAGAGCTCATTTTACTGTACAGACTATCTCCAATGGATTTGGTTCCCTGATTAATTTAAATTTCTCCACAATATTGTGTGCAAGTACCTTCTCAAAGACACGGATGTCTGGCCAAAGCTCAACACAGCACACTGATTAGAATTCACCACTAAAGAAATACATCAAACAGAAAGGATTAAATGTGTGAAAGTTGACTTCAGATACAGTACCAGTGACAATTTGGGGGCAGCAGTTGACTTTTCATTCAAAAAAAAAAAAAAAACACAACAATAGAAGGTCAACTTACAGTGACATTGAGAACCATAATTTGGAATTTTTTTTTTTTTTTGCAAAATATTTTGAAAGCATCAGATGTTAAGGAATCTGTTTGCATGCAGTATCTTTGTAACCCTATAAATACCTTTCATGCTATCAGAAGCAACCATGGGAAAGTGAGATATTTCCCCATCTGTAAACTTGTCCACTACACTCTGTCTCTTTAGAAAAGGTGGTGAAGTTTAAATGAGAAAAGCAAAGCAGAGATGGTTTCTCATGATGAGCCTGACTCTGCAGAGAAAAAAATGTATCTCAGGGGAGCCTGTTTGGACTCTTGAGGTGCTTTAGCCTGGAGCCTTGCAGAGCAGGACACCTCCCCCAGGTCCTGGAGAGAGGGGAAGTCATCTCCAGAAGGCAACACAAAGGTGAGTGCACCTCAGATGAGCACAGCATAGGACAAGTGCATTCCTAAATCTGGGAATCTCAATAGAGTTACCAGCCTGCAGTTAGAAGGGATAAGTACAGCCCAGGAGTAGTTAGAAGGTAAAACAGAGAGCAGAAAACTTCTTGGATATTTCTGCATAATGTTATTTTCCACTCCATAAGCAGAGTAACATGTAGCTACTTCAGATGTGAAACCTTTTGGTTCACTCTGTGCTTGAAGGCATAATGTGAACCTGCCCTAAGGAGCCTGCAAGGAGTTTTTAGTGCTGCAACGTGCACTGAAAACATATCTCCTTCCAGAGCGCTCTTGGGCAAGTAGCTGAAGAAAAGGATGGGGAATTAAGATAGTTTTCAACAGAAAACACCTCTTTCAACATTCAATACGACTTCCTAAAGTTTCAGCAAACACCAAAATTAAGAAGGACTTCCAGTTTTTGGTTGGTTTGTAGGGGTCACTGCCCATGTGAAATAGATGTTCAGATTCTAGATGAGTCTGGCACCTCCTAGAACAAACAGGAAAACCCTACACTGCTGTTTCCTGTTTCAGTGAAACCTCATATTCTACCTAGTGGGGATTTGACAGAGTCACCATTCACACATTTTTTTGTTTAAAGTGGAGGAGGGACAATCAAGTTATAAAGAGCATCCCTGAGTGTTACCTGGAGTTTTGGCTGTGAACAAAAAGTAGGGTAGCAGTCATCTCCTCTAGCCCTCCTCCCAGTCTGACCCTTTGTCCTCAATACTATTTCCATGCCAGTCACTGAAGTGTTCCCTAGCCATTCCCCGGAGCCTGCTTGTGACCCACTGACACACAGGCACCACTCGACTGAACACCGCTCTTCCTCTGCCTGAAATGAGGTTATGCTTTAACTTCTCCACAGCTGATTAAGCCTAGCAATGCTGCTAATGGCAATGAAATCATTTGAGACCTCTAGCAGAGCAGTTAACTTCTATTTTGCATGATTGCCTCCATTTTCAAAATAAATATACATTGGCTAGGTAGGTTTAACTGCACAAGTTGATGGGTGGCTCCTGGATGCTTCCAGACTGTGTCCCAAAAAGAGCATCACTCTGTAGACAAGGGAAGCCACTCATGTTACCCAAATCTTGTTTCCCCAAAAGGCTGAAGCCACCCTCTGCCCCTGCACAGGGGCTCCTGTGCAGCAAAGAGCTTGTCAAGGAGGGGAAAAGAAGAAAAGCCCACTACAGAATTGCATGAAAAACACAAGATTAGAAGCACCGTAGATCTGCTTGCAGGAGGTTGGATCAAAATCACTTCAGGCTCATTTTAGTGATTTAGCTGAATACACCAGAGACACATTTGGTTTGTAGTGCTTCTGCCAAGTCGTGGTCTTTCAGGATGCAAGAGAAAGTACTGAGCCTGGGGATCAGTACAGCTGACCAGCTGCTCGGAGTACAGGTACAATTTTAGAAGTCTGATTTAATATCTGGTTCAACCAGCAATGCTCATGGCTAAATTGGAAATAAAACTAATCTATCCTTATTAGATTGGGGCTGTAATCTCATAACACCCTCAGATATTGGACTTCCCTCTCAGGCTTTGCACTGGCTCTCATTCCCAAAAAGCTGAAGAGAGCAAATTGGATAATGAAAGAAACGTAAGAAATGTAAGTTCAAAGAAAATTCATATATAGTTCAGTGGTTTGAACAGTAGAAGCCCTTAACAACCCACATATAAAACAAAGAGGGAAAGAAGCAGATGTGCTCCATTCACCCAGAAGGTAAGTTTTATTATACCAATGTGGATGCTGCCCAGGTTTGAAAACACTGGGTGCAACAAGTGAATTCCTTGGAATTCTAGGGAAGATTGCTCACTTTTCCTGAACACAAAAAGTACAACCTTATTGGATTGGCACCTACATCATATGCTGGTGGTCCACAGGAAAAATCTAGAGTTTTTTCAGGGAATTAATCAGCTATTTCAAAATTGATAAAATATTGAACAGGGAAAGTATATTATCTATCTCCATATTAGAATTATTATCCATAAAAAAATATTAACCAAAAAACACGTTAGGTTCAGTTAGTCTGACTGGCAAAAAATGAAAAATTAGATCTCCTGATAGGCTCTCCAGCATGTCTATTTTTCAGTTGCTGTTTTCAGCAGTCTTTCCCTATGGGTGCCCTTTCCTTCTCTCACCAGAATCATGTTTTGCTACCCACTGACCCATTTTAGAGTACTTCAAGCAGGCAGGCAGGTCCTCTGGAGATGGGGTCCCCAGGCCTAGGTGAGTGTTACCTCTGCAAGACCTCACCCCTCTCCCCTCAGAAGGCAGGGCTGACCAGTTTTGGTTTATTATTTAAACCCCTTGCATCAATTCTCAGAAAAAACTTCACCATCCACTGTCTAAATGAAACAACACAAGTCCCTTGCTAACAATAAACTTTTTCATAGGACCCGAAGCTAACCTAAGGGCTTGACATTTACTTGTTCACATTTTCTAGGAAGCAGGCTTCAGCAATCCACTTTTAAACACCACAGAAAAGCCTATATTTCTTTTCCTGCTTCCCCATGCTGTGTACTTTCTCTTTGGGAAACCGCCAAAGTCTGTCTCAAGAGGCTGTTATTTTGCTCCAAGAGACGGAAATCAATCAATCAATCCGTGACTTGGCAGCGTCAGAACAGGAGATTAGGACTCTCAAGGCAGATTATAAACACAATCCCCTCAATTAACTTCTCTGGGATGGGCTAGAGGCGGTTAGATCCTCGTTAAGTCAATTATTAACACGGATGGCCAACGTGCATATTTTTTTATGACAAATCTTATTAATTTCATGTGCAAAACAGAGCAAGGCTAAGAAGCAGGGCCACTGCCCTGCCTGCTCCATGGAGCATGTTTGGCCACTGCCACATGCCAACAGCCATACCCTCTGGTCAGCAATGCCAGGGCTTTTCCCAGCCTCCTTGAATTCCAGGCATTTGGGACTCTTGTGCCCTGCCTGCCTTTCCTGAGGTGCATTGTAGAGACGTCATTAATGGAGAGACCTCTGAATTATGTAGCTGATGTTGTGGGGGCTTTTTAAAACTACTAGTTCATAGGCCAAAGCTCGCATCCTTTACTGTGGTGTGGGGAGAAGGGCTGGTGAGGGCACCTCTGGCCTCACCTTTTGCTGGCAGTCTCCTGCGACTCTCCAGTGAGAAAGCTCAGCAGGCATCTGTGCTCCCAAACCTTTGCTTGGAGAATTAGTTGAAGGAAACATTTTGTGCCTGTGTAGTTTAATCCATAACTACGTAACTCTTGGCCAGTTTTAAGCACCCAGTTTTCCGGGCCTGAAAAAGCTTGCCGGAACACAGGCATTCCTTTTGCTGCTCAAAGCAGACGCCAAAAACTTGTGCTGAAGTTACTCTGACAACTTAGCCCTGATGCAGCTTTGCTGCCAATATGATCATCATACTCAGAATGCCCTTCTGTAATATCCCATTGCATTTTTAACAATAGAACTTCATCTGCCTTGTTCCAGACTTTATCAGGTTTAGCCTTAAAATTAAGTCTGCTACAGTTTATCTTACTACAGAAAGCAGATACTTTCAGGAGGGTGGAAGCTACATGTGGAAGTCACTCTTTTTGGGTCTCAGACCTTGCACATAAAGGCTGGTTTGCCCTGCTGGTTTGTACCTTAGAGGTATCTTCCTCATTTGAGTTATAGCATCAGGCTCTTTATGTGAAAAACTAAGGCATTTATGGCTCTGCCAAAAGGGCACAGAAACCCCACCTTAACACTGAGCATAGACTGAATTCCCCTTCAGGAGTTCAAAGGAAAGAAGCTGAACTGTGACCCAGAAAGACTGAGATATTAGTTTAAAAATGTCCTGTTCCATGACACAGCACTATATTCATGCTCCTTGCTCAGCAATAATTTATTAGAACTCCTTCCTGCCTGAACAACATTTAAGGGCAGCTAAATGAGCAGCAGCACTGGCAGGCAGTATCTTGCACTGTCCTATTAAGCAATTAAAACTGTGCCAGGCAAGTGTCTGATTTAACCTTTTGGTCAGGCTCCTGTTGCCTGTTGAAATCGTTCAAGATCCTGGCAGTACTGATGACCTCCAGAGAAAGAGCCCCAAATTATTCCCCTGTGAAAGGCTGGCAGATGGACCTTCTCCAGTGGCTCATGTGTTTGGCACAGCCTGAACAGTGACTGGGAGCAACCCAGTGAAGAAAGGGAAGGGCTGGCAAGCAACTGAAGACACCTGGATGCTCTCAGCAAGGAAAGATGACATGTCAGCGAGACTCACCGGTGACATGTGACTGGCCAGGAGCAGTGATAGCTTAGGGCCAAAACTGATTCTTGTGTCCATCCATCTGGACAAGTATTTGCTGATGTTATGTGTGCTTACCAGTGGGAATTCATGATTAAAACATTTCTAATTTGCGGTGCCTTCAAATGCATTCAAGTCCAGGGGATAAATGGCATTTATAAATCTTCAATATTTTTCTAAGTTCAGGTATCATTGCAGGTGAAAAATCAGAATATTTGTACTCCTACCAGCATTTTAGGTGCACGTTGCCATTTGATGAAGATTCAGACATAAATTTGCAACCCCAAGACAAGCTTATCTTCCAATGAATATTTAGTTGGTGTGGGTTGACAGCGGAAAAAGGTAATAAGCAGTTTTTATAGAACCACAGGACTTATTTGAGTAGAAAGGGACTTTTAAAAACCATCTAGTCCAACCTTCTGCTATGGGGAGGGACATTTTTTACTAGGCCAGGCTGTTCAAAGCCCAGTCCGATCAGACTCTGACCACTTCCCAAGGATGGGGCACTCTGCTACTGCTTCAACCTGTCCTGCTAGGCAAAAATTTCTGGAAAAAATTCTTTTATTCTAATTTACTTGCCTTTTTTTTGGTGAAATGATAATCCCTGGCATTCATCTTTCTGGTCTCTGGCCTTGTCTTAGTATCTTTTGGTACTGCTCAACAACTCAGCTTTGCAGCTTTACAGGATTCAGCATAGGATGTGTTTGACCAGGGTTCTCCTTATGCTGTTGACTGCTACCCCGATAACATTCTCTTTCCTACATCTCTTTCTTCTACTCCCTTTATAAGGGCTAAGGTAGCACCAGTCAGACCAGAAAAGTAGGAAGCCTCATTACTGGACCTGTGCAACTGAAATGATGGAGTTTCCAAGCCTACAACCAAGATAAGAAGCTGCATAATAAACAAACAAGCAGGATGTCTGTAGTCCATCAGAGAAGTAATCAAAGCTTGGATAAGACATTTGGCGTACTTTAAGACCAGGCTGTGCAGACTTGGAGAAGTTCAATTACAGCACCTCAGTTTATATGGAATAAATTGAAGACAGGGCTGATGGTGAACAGACCCAGAATGAAAGCTGAGCACTTGGCAGAAGTCAGTGACTGACAAGGAAACACACGGTTCTCTGTGTGTTCTCTGTGAGAAGAAGATTCTCTGTAAATAACTCAATTTCTATAAAGGGAAAGCCCAGCTCCAGCCTTTAGATGCAAATTTCTACCATGTTGGACACCAGGAGGTGCAGTACTGCGTTTGCTACTTTTCAGCCACTCTACTGGAATCAGGAAAGTTGGGGACAAGCACAGTACTGAATCAGACCTGTGCTTAAAGACAGCCGAGTAAATTAGGAATCCTGGCTGAGGAACTGGAGGGGGCAGAAGGCTCAAGGACAGCCTGCTGAGCCCTCATTATGACTAGCTGGTGATTTCACACAGCCAGCCTTGGCAGAGCTCATCGAACCGCCACCGTGCTGGTGGTGACTCATGGGAGAGGCGGTTCCCAGGGAGAAAGAAGCAGCTGTGGCTGTGTATCAGTGCTTGCAAAGTCCAGCACAGCTTCCTCACAAACAAGTTTTGAAGCATTCATAATTAGAGAGGCTTCACAGTCGCAAAGATTTTATCCGTGTTGATTTCTGTTGCTGTTTTTCAAAAAATCGTAGGCAGGGCTACCTAGTTTTTTTCTTAGTATAAAAAATAATCGGGAAAATGGAATTTAAAGAAAAAATAATTTCCAGGTACATACATTTTAGCACAAGAGTTCTGGTGGCACAGAAAAAGCATACGGATCTTGAGCTGCTCTCTGACTGAAGCCAAAATACCTCTTCCCCAACCCCTGTGTTCTCTGACCTACTTACAGGGCTGCTCCTCAGATATCAGATGCATCCAACTCCTCTATGCCTAAGAAGAAAATGGGGGAAACAACACGACACAATCATTGTGCCCAATAAAGAGACATGGCCAGACACCATCTCAGCTCTCAACAGCACGGCAGTTGCTCTCCAGCTCTGTCAGGCCCGTGACTCTTCCCCTCTCAGCTAAAGGTACAGATAGTTGCTGCCTGTAACATTATGTTACCAAGCTCAGACCTTTAGCAACTCCAAGAAATAGACTATTTGGTGATCCCAGAGATCTCCTGGGGCCAGACTCAGCTGAACGCCCATGGCTCTGCTTGCCCTCAAGCCATGCTACAGATACCTCTCCCAGCCTTCCTATTTGTAATCAGTGACCCAACGAGAGGCTAATGAGTAAGACAAGCATTTCTGAAGGTTAAACATTTTTGCAGCTGGTGATGCCATTCCTCCACAATTAAATGCAAATGTCTCAAAGGTACTTAAATCCTTGTTTGCTGCCAAGACAACTACACTTCTTGGAACGATAGCCTAAATCTTTCAACAGAACTCACATTGCTGTGCCTCTGTCATTTATGGGCTTTTTAGAGATACAACAATTGTTATGCTTCAGGCAAGAACTGTGTAAAACAAGAACAGAAAAACCTAATCCGCCGCATAAATGAGAAATATTTTACTTCGGGAAAGGTAGCGTCATTAATAATGGCAACACTGTAATACATGCTAATTACAGTTTTAGTAAATGTTTTCAAGGGAGAGCGACACAAGCTCTGCCAGAGCCCAAGCCATTAATAGTCAAGGTTTTATCTTTAAAACAGACTCTGGGTTAACAGATATTTTGCCTGGTGATAAGCTTGTCCCACCATCTCAGCGGGGCCATCAGCTGGACACTCTCAGATTTTTGTTCACACTCAATAGCATTCTCCAGGCTTTGCTCTCTGTGGGGCTAGGCTTAGACAGGCTGCTGCTATTTATTTGCAATTCTCCAGTTACTATCTTCAGGCTCTTCTTGTCCCCATACTGCTTTAAAAGCCAGCAGGTATCTCAGTGCTGGTTACCTCATAGCAACCTTCTACCATTTTCAAAACTCTCTGTCTTCCATTCTTAGTGTTTGCTATTGAAGTAACTCCCGGGGAGTAACTCCTAGAAACTAGATTTTTAATTTGTTGTTGTTGTTATTTACAAAGATGCTTTTGCTCTGTTTCTCCAACCTCTAACTTTTCAGTACGGGAAGCTGGTTTGAAGGTTCAGTCTTTGCCGAGAACTTACAGAAAAAACAGTTAAACTGAACTTAGACTCAGCAATGTCTATGCCCATCTCAGAGAGAGCTTGTGTCCTGAAAAACCTATACTGACCTGGGATATTTTATTCCCATTTGTTCTGTTTCTAAGCACTATCCTCAACCCCAAATCCACATCAGATAAATCTAGCAGAGAATTACCTTTAGACTCTCAACATACCATGTGTTAGCAACACAGTCAGGTAATGCCATCAACGCCCACTGCTCTATCCACAGTACACCCAAACATATCATGCTTGTTCTCTACACATTAAAAAAAATAAATCTTCATTTAGTGCTGGGACCCTTCCCTAGTCCAGCCAGCAGCACTGTACCAGGGCTGGTTATTTGTGAGCAGCAACACGGACAGGGCAGAAGCAGAGACACGTGGTCATCAGGGACGGCAGGGCTCCTGAAATAGGCTGCTGACACCACGAGGTGGGGACATGGAGTAAAAAAAAAAAAAGCAAACCCACACAGAAATAACCTCTCTGAAAACAAATTGCCAGTAATTTCTTTGCACATAAAAGTCAAAACATGCCTTACAGAAAAGCCCTCCCCATCCCTCCCTGGCCTGACCGCTGAGTGCAGTCTGTCTCACAGCTAAAGTCTGCTATTGCCTGTGGTTTTCCAGCCACAGAGTTTTAGCTTTGTCAAGGTTTTGGCTGTGGTTTTGTCCAGAGAAAGTATCTGTAACCTTCAGCAGAGGTTGGTTTTCCCCTTTCCAATTTACCTGGTTATTGGGAGGCTCCATCTCTGAGCCCATCAGTTCATTGTTTTCTTCCTGCCTGTCATTTAGCAGTCACCTCTGCTGGCTCAACAGACCTAAAGACAGTGCATTTTCAAACAGGCATAAAATTCAAGTTGAGTCTAATTATCTCAAGGTAATTTACTCATAAACTGCCCAGGTAAGAGCACCAGACTGTCCAGGTATCACTGAAGCTAAGAAACAAAGCTGTCTTGAGTACACAGGAGCAAGCAGCTCATTGCTCATGCCTCAGATCGCTTTTAGTCCAACAATTCACCTTAAAGCAGGCACGGCGCAGAACATCACCCTCACTGCCTCCTAATGCACTTTGCAATGAATTAGATTTTAATATCAGAATATTACAGTTTCCAGTACCAAGAGATAATGGGTGAAACACAGGGTTTCCATGGGACATTGGTGTATTTTGTCTTTTATATTTGCTCTGAGCTTAGCTTTGGTGGTACAATGCGCTTATATGCCATTACCATAAATTCAATTGTTTGCACATTCTCTCTCAATTTTCCATCCTCTGGCAATAAAGCTACATTTAGAAAGGGCTGTCTTTAGCAATTGCTTGCCATCCTTTTATTGATGGATTCTCTGAACATCTCATTGCACTTTTATTCTATTATCCGTTTAATGGTTTTTCATTTTCTCCAACATAGACAGACCAAGGAATGTTTTACCACAGTAGCTGCCACTTTCACTTTCCACTTGGGGGTAGGCCAGGAGGTAGAGGGGAAACAGTGGGGATTTTTTCCATGAATTAATTTTTTGAAATTAACTCTACTTTTATATACTAGATCATCACTG
>NW_020956589.1:27333-29135 GCF_003031625.1 Empidonax traillii
GTTTAATGGTTTTTCATTTTCTCCAACATAGACAGACCAAGGAATGTTTTACCACAGTAGCTGCCACTTTCACTTTCCACTTGGGGGTAGGCCAGGAGGTAGAGGGGAAACAGTGGGGATTTTTTCCATGAATTAATTTTTTGAAATTAACTCTACTTTTATATACTAGATCATCACTGCCTTGAAGAGGTTTATTCCTTATTTCTCCTCTGTAAAATAAAGGGTTTATTCATTTTAAACTGACATTTAAAATTCTGCTAATTTAAAATTCCATAAGTGTTCACTGTTTAAAACATCTGATTTGTATCACATCACAAAGAACCCAAATGGAAAAAACCTCTTTTGACAATTATTTCAACCAGACTGAACTCACTAAACTTACCCAAAGACATTTCTATTACTGCTAAAATCAGGTGACAGACACCTAGCAAATTACCAACATTTACTGTTTTTTTCAAAATTGTCTCTTATTTCATCTGGTTGCCCAAATAGGATGTGTCTGAATTAAGAACATGCCACTGTTTCTTAGAACCACAGTGGTTCATAGATATAAGTGAGATTTGCAAGGAAATGGGATATTTTTCACAAAACCAGTTGATAAAACAGGAAAAATTACAAACAACCAGGCACAGAGTTGGGCACATGAGATTTTTGGAGTATAAGAAGCTATGAACAGTTTTATCTCTGATCCACAAAACTTGTAAAAACTTGTCCACTACAGTGGACAAACCAGAGTTTCCGTATTCTTAGCTTATATGTTTTATTAAGTCAAATTGTTCTGCTGTTTAATAAAAACAGTCTAATCCAGCAATTTCTAGGGAAGTGGTATCTATTCCCTCTATGATTTCAGCAAAATCCCACATTCTGAAGGAATCATTTCCCATTTAACATCCATCTCCCCGCATACCAGCAAGGTCATCCCTTTCATGACAAAGAAGACTTCTTACCTCTGCTTTGATGGTCTTGCATGGAGGTGATGTTGCAACATCTAGAGGAAATGCTTTTTGTGAGCATTGTGAGCACTTTTGCATTGTGTTTGTAGTGGGCTGTGTATTTCTTCAGGAGGCTCTGTTCACCCACAGGACTACGTGAGCTATTCAGTAATGAACAGCAACACAGGAGCTATTAAATGCATTTTCAGGATAAACTTGCCTTATTAAGTGCAGTTTGAAGAGGCTATTTTCCATCCTCACGAGGTGCTGTGAGCAGAAATTAGCTCCCGAGCTCCCTGAGATTTCCATTCAGGTCTGTAGGAAGCTCAGGTGCATGAGAGGGGTGCCATCAGCCCCTGAGGGACCTACTCAATACAGCCTGATGTTGGGATGTCTCCACCACACAGGGTAGAGAGAGAAGCGAGTCCTTGCCATTAGAAGGACAAATTTGGCCAAAATGTGTAGCACAGCAGACAATGTCTACTTAATGACTGAGCAGAAACAGGTACAAATGAAATCTGGTATACTGAAGAGGCACAGTGAAATACCTAACATCAGAAATAAGCAATTACATTTTAAAAGGCATTTAAATCTCAACTTACTGTTAAATGATTACCAGTTCAATTCAATAATGTCTCAATATTGAATTAAAATGTATCTATATGGCTGAAACTAGAAGTAGCCATCAAAATAAATCTTCTAATGCATATATTTGCCTGCTGTGTTTGAAGGGGTTTTTGTCATTGAAACATTAAGCTAAGACACGCACTAGATATCTTCTTCAAAAGTTTTTATAAAAAATTGCTGAAGGCTGAATAATTCTCCACAGCATTGTGGTTGGGGGGAAAAAAAAAAAAAGTAAAATCCAAC